>NW_027122468.1:0-12658 GCF_030686945.1 Centruroides vittatus | reverse complement strand
TTCAATTATTTTATTAATGCATAAAAAATTCATGTCCAGCATTGCTAGGCATAACTGGACATGGGTTACAGAAAATAGAATGCAAATAGACAATTTCTTATAATTAAGTAAACGTGGGCAATATATGGACTTTGAAGTGGATACAGTAAGCAATGGGCAATTAGTGAATACAATGCAATAGTACTTATGATACATGGCATTTACAAAGGAACAAAACGTGTCAGTATAGCCGTAGAATAGGCAAATACAGTTGTAGAATGATTAAGCATATATGAAGTAACAATTAATTGTTGATATTTGAGCAACAGTACATGTACAATGGAAAGCATATAATATACAATGAATAAATGATGGAAACAGAATACAAAGAATAAAAAACACAGTACTGGTAGATACGACAATAAATGTAGCAGCATTAGCAGGAAGGGAGGCTGTACAGTATATACAAACTGAAATACATATTACCTAGAAGTTGAGTTACTAGTGGGGACGTTAATCCTCCTGTTGTATTGGTATCTGAGTTGTACAAATTGATTGAAGGTGTCCATATCGTTTATCAGGTCACTCAAAAACTCGTGATTATTATTTGGCCAGTGGCCATGCTTGCGGTTGATGAGGATGCGAAGCTGTGATCTCTCAGGCTCCAGCATGACACAGTCTAGAATGTAATGGAGGCTGCCATCCTGCTTATTACAAATAGGGCAGAGGCCACTGTTTTGTGGGTTGACGAAACGCTTAAGGTACGAGTGAAAGCGGCCGTGGTTGGTCAGAAATTGCGTGAGCTGAAAGTTGGGTGTGATCCATCTATAAGAGTATATTGCAGAAATATCCGGAAAAAATTTATATGTAATATTTTGATTTAAGTCCCAGTCGTTTTGCCAGTTGGTGTGAAGATCGGTCCATAGTAGCTTTTTGATGGTATGTAAGTTAAATTTACTGTAGTCGATTGGTAAGGTATCGTCAGTGGTCGCAGATTTGGCCAGGGCATCTGCTTGCTCGTTCCCGGTGTTGCCCTGGTGGGCTTGTACCCAGGTAATACTAATAGAGTTATCAGTGTATTTGACGGCCTCGTGGATTTCTTGTGCGATGGGGTGGAGATTCTTGCGACGAAGGAGGGAAATAGCAGAGTTACTGTCCGAATGGAGTGTGACGTTCAGGTTATGGTAGTTCGTGGTGCACCACTTGATGGCCAACTTGATGGCAAGCAGCTCTGACTGGAAGACAGAGCAGCTGCCATGCAAGCGGGCTCTGTGATGAAAGATTTCCATCTTGTTCTGATAGGCGACAAAGCTTCAGCCTACATTATTATCACTTTTTGACCCATCAGTATAGATGTTTATTGAAGGCTCAGAATGAGAGTTGTGGGAGAGGTTAGTTAACTCGTTCGGGTAAGGTGATTTACAAAAGTCAATAGGACACTCGAGCATGTCGGCTTGAATTATACCTGTACTGGTGACGATGTTGTTGCCCCACTTGATGTTCCATGTGTCGCTGAATAGCTTGATGACTTTGTCAATCGGAGGCTTTTTACATACTACTTGAAGGCTGGCATTAGGGGTGGTACGGTATGCCTTTGCGATGTGAAGCAGGGCTGTCCGCTGGGCGGAGATGAGCCTTCGACGTGGGTGGGATTTGGCAGCAGCCTCTCCCCAGGTGCCGCATCCATAAGTGATGATAGGGACGAAAATTGAGTCGTAAATTATACTCATAGCTTCTGAGTTTAGGCCCCAGCTATTTTTGGCCATTCTGGTAAAGGAGTAGAAAATGAGGCTGACCCTGTCGCAGATATACTTGATGTGCTGCTCCCAGGAGAGATGGTAATCTAGTGTGACTCCCAGATATTCTAGGGTTTTCTCAATTTTAATTGAGTGCCCATCCATTTTGATGGTTGGAGTCCTTTTGTAGAGATTGGGCTTGCGAGGATTGGTGAAAATAATACCCTCAGTGTTATGGGGGTTGAAATGTAATTTGTGGCGAATGCCCCAATGATGGATGTTATAGAGGATACTAGAGGCCTTCCTTTTAAGATCTGCTTTGGACGAGCCGCCTACCAAGACCATTACATTGTCCGCATAGACGGTTAGGGAATCCTGACCAAATGTAGAGTTAAGAAAGTCATTAAACGTGATATTCCATAGCAGGGGGCTGCAGACAGAGCCCTGCGGGCAACCCCTGACAACGGTTTTTTGGTGAGAGAGATTGCCGATATTGAGAATAGCTTTTTTGTTGTTTAAGTAGTGGTAGATAAGATTGAAGAGGTTGGTGGGGCAGGCTAAGTTGTTGAGCCCCTTGAGGATCAAGGGCCACCAGACGCTGTCAAAGGCCTTCTCGATGTCTAGGCTTATGCCTAAGACATATTTGTACTGGTTGAGGAGTTGACGAATATTGGTGGTGACATTATGGATTGCGTCAGTAGAAGACCTTTGGTGTCTGAAGCCAAATTGTGCCCCGTGGAGCCTATCTATGGCTTCCACGTGCCAAGTTAGCCTTGTGGTAATTAACTTTTCTAACACCTTACCCAAAATGGGAAGGAGCGAAATCGGCCTGCACGTGGACGAGCCAGGTTTGGGAATAGGAACCAGCTTGGCTACCTTTCAGGCTTTCGGGAAAATGCCATGCTGCAGGCAGATGTTGTAGATATGCAGCAGTTAAGTAGGGAACGAGTCCCAGAGCTTTTTCACAAGTTTTGCTGAGATGCCATCAATGCCAGGAGCTTTAGTAGCAGGAAGCTCACTGATTATCTTATCTATTTCATGCTGTTCGAAAGGAGTGGTGTTTGGATTGATCATATTATGGTAGTCTGCTTTTCTGATATCTTGTTTCCATGTGTCATCATCCGCAGGGTTGTCATCGAGGCAGAAGGTGTTTATTTTTTCTTCATGACGTCTGTTAAATTATCATTATTACTAGTTTCAAGGATGTGGCTTCTTTTTAGCTTGCCCGTGCAGAGCTTTGTTATATAGCCCCAGGGGTTGCTGGAGGCCTTTGTACAGTAGCTCCTCCAAGAGGTGATCTTTGCATTTTTTATTTCTTGCTTATAAATCTTCTGGTTCTGTAGGTATTGTTCTTTGAGGTGGCTGCGTTCTGGTTCGTTTCTACAATATTGATATTTCTTTCGGAGGTGTCGAACACTTTTGCGCATATCGGAGAGCTTTGCATTCCACCAGGGGACAGCCCTGTGGCGACGAGAGGTACGAGGAATGAATAGATTGCAGGCGATGTTAATGTTTTCAATAGAGCTGTCAAGAAAATTACTGGCGTCATCGAAGTCACTGGTGTTGTAAGTGGTGAGTTTTGTCCGAAGGAGGCTGGTGAGGCCATCCCAATCCGCACGTGATAAATTATAACGTAGTGGAAGGTCGGTGTTACCAGTGGTACTTACGTTATTTATTGTAAAGTGGAGGTAGGCATGTTCACTGAGTGAATCCTCCTGTAGGACCCTTCAGCCCGTGACGAGATTAGAGCACTGAAATGAGGCAGCAGTAATGTCGATCTAGCTGTGGCCCCTAGAACTGTAGAATGTTGGTGGGGAATGTGGATCATTTATGAGAATTCAGTTATTGGTGGCAAGAAAATCATTTAAGGCAGTCCCTCTGTCATCCAGATGCTCGCCTCTTAGGTGGGGGAGTGTGAATTGAAATCACCAACAAGGAGAAGGTTGTTGTACTGAAAGTTGTTGATAGTGTCTCGGAGATGGTCCAGGAAGCTGTTAATATTGTTATTGTAGGGACAGTAGACATTAATGATAATGAAGGTGCTGTTATTAATATTTGTCTCAATGCACACAATGTGCTCATTGCTGTGCTGGCTGTGAAGAAGAATTGGAAAGTTTTTGTTGTTTATGACAGAGATAGCCCAGGGATAGTTTGTTGTTCCTTTTATGACAGTAGTGGAAGTGGGAAGACAAGCAGGGATGTTCCTATGACAATATGGCTCCTTAATGAAAATAAAGTCGTATTTGTTGATGTTGGCAGTCAGGAGAGAAGTGGCATTAATGCCTCTGCCCAAGTTGATTTGGAGAAAACTTATTTGTTGTTGATTATTCCGATCCATAATCGGTTCTGGAGATAATGTTTAGCTTGGTTCTTTGATAGACTGGGCAGGAGCTGTCTCTAGCATTACGATCAGTGTTGGCGGATTTCTCATGAAGGCAGTTGCAACATTCTGGTTTCTTTTCTCTGTTAGGGCAATCTTTAAATGAATGTTCCTGGTGGCAGTGGCTACAAGTATTTTTAGTGTGGGCACAGTTTTTTGTTGAATGCCCATAAGCGCAGCAATGGAAGCACTGCAGGACTGGGCAGAAGTCACCCACCCTGCAGCGGGACCATTCGATATTGATTTTTCCGATCATTAGCAGGTACTTTCGTAATTTAGGTGTTACTTCTAAAACATGATTTTTAAATTCGGCTTCTTTTTTCCCAGTGGTAAATTTTATTCGAAGTTGTTGACCAAATTTCTCTTCAGAGAATGTTTCTCGGATGAGGTCGTTCTGATCGTACATGTATTTTATAATGCACTCATTTGTCTCATGGTTGGGGACAGAGTATAAAATCATGTGAGGCTTCCTTTTCTTAGGGAGCCTAGTACTGACGTCAGGAAGTTTTTCCCTAATGCTAATTTCAAGGTTGGCTATATCTTCTTGTTTTTCGAGGTCAATTGCAACACCTCCACCAGCGATCTTTCTAATCTGATCGACGCCAATTTTCAAGGCAGAAGGCTGGATTTTCGTTTGCAGCAGTTTCTGAAGTTTTTCACTAGTGCTGTTTTCATCCTTGCTGTGAACCAGCAGGACATTATTGGAAGCTGCACGCGTTGCTTGTTTTGCTTTATAGGGCATGTTTACGTTAATACCTGATTTTAGCATTGTCCTATATAGTGGCTGGGTAAAAGCAGTTGTCTTTGCTGTCCCCATGGTGTTTAGCTTCTCTAGGATATTATCCTGTCTTTCCAAAATTTTGCTGTCCTTTTTGTCTTTTATTAATTGGTCTAGCTTGGCAGAAATTTCTTCTAATTTTTGTATACCAGTGTGGTTGGCGAGAATGTCTGTTATACGTTCAACGCTTCTGATGATATATTTAGGATGTTGCTGTTTGCCAATTTTGGCGTCTTTATTATTAGCCAGATAAACCTTGATTTCGTCTAAGACCTTGGATGCAGCCATCCGCTGGTCGGTAGTATTTAAAAAATTGTCCTCAGACATGGTTGCAGATAAGACACAGTGTGAATCAGTTCCCACTTCTACACCAGATGCGCAAGGAAAATGGAAGAGCCGGCCAACACACTAGTTTACGACCGGCACCAAAAAATAACAACTATGCGTAAACTGCAGTACAGAGCAGAAACAAGAGAGCAGGGGTACTCACTGCGAATATTTTACTTTATAATCCGAAGGAAATGTTCTGTGGAAGGTCACTGTGATGAGCCGCCAAAGAGAAGTTGCACGTTCCTTCGGTGAGAACTCCAGGAGTTGAGGCACCGCCGAGTGGTTGCACCTACCACGTGGTAGGGAACAAAGCCCTTTGTTCAGCGGGGAGAAGATGAAACGTATCGGGTTTCAGGGTTAATTAATTTCACGCCGTCAGGATAATTACAGTAGCACTACGTAGGAAATAACCGCTAACGAAGAATGAAATAGAAAAGGCGATCCGAGCACGTGGAAGATGGTGCAAGAGACCGAAAATACGGGCTCCAATAAACCAGTCAAAAGTCCACAAAATTAAAAGATACTAGTACCTACGGGGAGCGCTTGTCTTCCTGACACCAATGATGTGTTATACTCCGCAATAATCCACTTGGTATTTAAAAAAATGACGATCAAACCCGGAGCACATGTAAGACACAGCATAGCACTTCTGACCCCTAGCGGCCGATTGTAACACCCAAAACAAGCAGAATTGAAACAAACGACCAAAGAAAAGACCTTTAGCCAACCTGCTTACTTAATTGGTACATGCAACTGGAGAAAAACTTCTCGCCAAGTGTTCTTCTTTTTTGATTCAAAAATTATTCGAATGAACCATTGGGCATTTAAAAAAAACGCAAAAATTGAGGTCGGGATATACTGGTAGAAACAGTTTCTCCTCAACAAACAGCATAGCTTTTGTCAATGAAGACTCTCGGAGACATGGGAATATCAGTCACACCACACGGAAGTTTGAACTTATCACAAGGTGTGATATCTGAGTTCGACTTGATGTCTGAAGACGAATCAGACATTCAGATCGGCCTATCAGACCAAGGTGTCACTTCTGTCTGACGCATTTCGATTCGTCGAGACGACAAGATGATACTCACAAAACACTTAATTCTTATATTCAACAACCCTGCATATCCATCTTTCGTAACAGCTGGATATCTGCACTGTGCAGTTTGTCTGTATATTCCAAATCTGCTGCGTTGCTTTAAATGTCAGTGATTTGGACATTCCCAGACCTCTCGCTGAGGCAAAAGCTTATGTGCACAGTGTGGAACTGAAGGACATGACAGTACTGAATGTAAAAGTACTCCACACTGTGTGAACTGTGAAGATGCCCATCCTGCCTACTCTCGGAAATGCCCTGCATGGCAAAGAGAAAAAGAGATTCAACGGGTAAAAGCTGTGAAAAACATCTCATATCTAGAGGCTCGTCGCATGGTCACTTTAAGTGCACTTTTGCAAAAAAAGACATTTGCGGCCGTGTTGAAATCTACTAAGACATGTGGGGTTCAAACAGATATTTCTGTACCCACAAGTGAATATCTTATCTGCCATGAAAGATGCTTATTGATCCCATCTACACAATCAGAAGAAAAAAGAACACAAAGACTAAAACATTCGTAAGTAAATCAGGGGTAACAACCAGAAATGTGGGTTCTAAAAAAGCCAGTAAGAACCCACTTAACAAACAATGAGTGAAAGCAGCCCTCTCTAAAGTTTCAAAAAGATCAGAAGCTCAATCTGTGAGTGAGTTTTCTGACATATCTGACGAAGAGCCTAATACGGAGGTTACGAAACCAAAGTCACCTCCAAAAGAGAGACCCCCTGTTAAATTAAAGAGGGATACCCTCGCAAAGAATGCTGCCTCAAACACATAATGGATTATAAAATAATTGAATGGAACTGTCGTGGTTTTTGCAACAACTTCTCTGACATTAAACACTTGACATCATCTACCTCATTCTCTCTGCGTGGCACTCCAGGAAACACATCTAAAACGTGGAGAAAAAATTTTTTTAAAAGCATTCGATCTTTACCGTAAAGATGACGACAGCCACACTTGCGCCAGTGGAGGTGCGGCTGTACTGGTTTCAAAACCACATCCCGTTCTTACCGGTACAAATAACAGAGCTGCAAGCTGTGGCAGTCAGGGTTTCAATTGGTGTAAACTGTCACAATTTGTTCCATATACTTGCCACCAGATGTCAGAGTCAATGAGGATGAACTAGATGCATTGGTTGAACAGTTGCCAACTCCGTTTCTTTTACTGGGTGATTTCAATGGCCACAATCCAATGTGGGGCAGTCACGATATCAATCGTCGAGGCAGAGCCATTGAGAGATTTGTAGGTAATCATCAATTATATTTATTTAATACTGGAGAAGTGACATACTTTAATGCCCCAACAAAAACATTTACTGCCATTTATTTATCATTAGCTAGTCCAAACTTGTTTTCAGCGTTTACATGGGAAGTTGCATCTAATCAACTTTCAGTGACCACTTCCCACATTTTTAAAATATCGAGGCAGATAAAAACTGTGAAACAGCTTGTCCACCACGCTGGAAACTTGAAACGGCAGATTGGCTTGCATTCTCTTTTTTGGCTAAAATTACTGAGGAAATGGTCAATACTGCTGATATCAATGATGCAGTCGAAGTTGTCACTTCCAGTATTATTCAGGCAGCCGAAAAAACAATGGGGAAAACATCAACCAGATATCCAAAACATCCGAAACCATGGTGGGATCAAAATTGCGAGGCAGCATTTAAAAAGCAAAAGAAAGCATGGGGGATTTTCAGAAGATATCCCACTGCTAGCAACTTGATTGCTTTTAAAAAAGCAAAGGCCAATTCCAGGAAAATAAGAAGGCAAAGCCAAAGGGATTCTTGGAGAAAGTATGTTTCTAGCATAACATCTTTCACTAGCTCAAAAGCAGTCTGGGATAAAATCAATAAAATTAATGGGAAATATTCTTTTCACTACACTGTCCATGCTGGAAAATAATGGCACAATAATCAGAGATATACAGGGTATTGCTGATTTGTTGGGTGAAACGTTTTCTTTGTCATCCAGCAATACAATGTACACAAGGAAATTTTCAAGCTTATAGAGCTCAAAGAGAAAAACAAAGTTTAAATTTTCTTTCCTCATGTAACGAAGAATATAATGGTGCCATTCACCAGAGTTGGATTACATACAGCGATCTTTCGCTCGGGGAGTACTGCTTTAGGCCTGGATAAAATTCACCACAGTATGATTAAAAATCTGTCAGACAATTCCCTTGGAAATCTTTTGAATCTGTTTAACAGAATATGGACAGAACATATTTTCCCTGACTCTTGGAGGCTATCAATATTATTTCTATTCCCAAACCAGGCAAAGACTACAAGAATTTCTCTAATTACAGACCAGTTTCTCTTACGAGTTGCCCCCTTGATGTGGGTTCCTGTCCGTGGTGAGGGGACCTCCCAGAGATGGTTTAGTAACCCTTTTTTACCATCCCTGGGATCTGAATGTTCACCCACGTGTTTGCTGTGCGTGGTGACCCGTATGCCGGAAAGGGGGATTTTGGTAGTTGAGGGGCAACATAACGTTTCCAACACACTGGTTTGGCCCCTTCTTAGGATAAACGGGAGGCTCAAATCAGGCTCTGTTTTGAGTCAATCGGCTGGTCATTGAGTCATTGTTGACCTCGGCTCGGAGTCAACTGATCGATGCAGACCGGGCGGACACGTCAGGCAAGATGTGCTTTTCCTGACTGCATCGTGAGGGTATAGCTTCTGGGAAACCCTGGTGTGACGGTTTATGGGAGTTTCCCATTTGACGGCATCCTCTTGTTGGACCCCATGGTGGGTGGGGTCACTAGGAGCTGAATAGTTATTTTTTTAAACATGGATTCATTAAAACCCAAAACTACAAGCACTGATGCATCAACACCAAAGGAGGTCAGTTCCTCCAACCAACCAGCTTACCTTATTGTTCATGCTACGGGAGAAACATCTCTGTCTAAACGTTTCCCTTTTTTGATTCAAAATTATTTGAATCAACTGTTGGGCATCTTAAAATCCAAAAATTGAGGTCAGGAGATTTATCTCGTAGAGGCAGCCTCTCCTCAACAGTCAGCAAAGCTTTTAAAAACTAAATCTCTAGGAGACATAAATGTCACCATCACACCACACACAAGTTTGAACTCGTCACGTGGTGTGATATCTGAGATCGATCTGATGTCTGAAGATGAATCAGATATCCAGATCGGTCTTTCAGATCAAGGTGTCACTGCTGTCTGACGCATCTCCATTCGTCGTGATGGCAAGTTGATACCAATGAAACATCTCATTCTCACTTTTGGAAAGCCAACATTACCATCATTTGTTACTGCAGGATATCTGCGCTGCCTCACTTCGAATATACGTTCCAAACCCGCTGTGCTGCTTCAAATGCCAACGGTTTGGACATTCGCAAACATCCTGTGAGGAAAGAGCGTATGTGCACAGTGTGGAAGTGAAGGTCACCAGAGTGTTGAGTGTACCAATACTGCATGCTGTGTGAATTGCAAAGATGCTCTTCCTGCCTACTCCCGGATCACATTTCAAGAGATACAAAGAGCTATTTCAACATTGGCAAAAAGAAAATCTCCTGGCATTGACAATATAACAGCGGAAATGGTTCAAGCGGCCTTCAGAGAGATCCCAATAGCCTTTGCGCACTTATATAATGGTTGTCTTAAAACAGGCTTCTTCCCGAGAAATTGGAAAAAGGCAAGTATCAAATTAATTCCTAAAAAAGAAAACGCAGAAAACCCAGAGGACTTCCGTCCGATTAGCCTTCTTCCCGTGCTGGGAAAAATCCTGGATGGGCTACTAATCAATAGGATAAACTGGTACCTAAAAGAAAATAACAGAACTAATGATAACCAATTCGGGTTTAAACCAGGCACGTCAACAACTCACGCCATTCTGAGAGTAAAAGATTTTATTAACAAAGCCTGGAAACGCAATCAGCACGTGATGCTTATTAGCATTGACTTTAGCAAAGCATTCGATAACTTATGGTGGCCCGGCCTTATAAGTCGGCTAATCAAGGTTAGATGCCCAAATAACCTTCTGAACTTGACTAAAAGCTATCTCTCTTCAAGAACAGCAGGATTCTTCACGGATAACATTAACATAGAAGTGGAGGTTACAAAGGGATGCCCGCAGGGATCGAGATGCGGTCCCGGAATGTGGAACATCATTATGGACGACTTATTGGAACAAATCCAAAATACTGAGGACATTTGCATACAAGCGTACGCGGACGACACGCTCTTAATGATAGCGCATAAGAATAGTGACAGGATCGCAGAAATTGCAAATAGAGAACTTGAAAAGATAGGCAGATGGAGCAATATGTATAAACAACCACTCAATTACCACAAATGTGAAGCGATCGTTTTAACCAGGAAAAACAGAAGGAGCCAGCTCCAAAGAACCATAAGAGTAAAAATCAATGGCAAAAATATAAGAAATGTCCAATACTTGAAGTACCTGGGTGTTTTCATTGACCGATCATTAAATTGGCACTACCACATCAACTATGCTTGTAACAAGGCGGTCGAAAGGTCTAATCTGTTGTACAGTATCACGAGAAATACCTGGGGACTCGATTCTAGGAATACTAAATTGATCTACCTCCAAGCAATTGAGCCGGCGATTCTGTATGGCGTTCAGGCATGGTTCGAGGCACTGGGGAACAAACATGTTCAAAAAAAACTATTATCCACTCAGAGGAAATCCGCAATCAGGATATCTAAATCATATAGGACAGCGCCAACAGACGCCATACTGCTCATCTCAGGACTCACACCTATCCACCTTAAGGCTAAGCAAATAACTTGGAATTGGTACATAATAAACAAGCATAACGAAATTTCTGACGACAACATAGAAGAGCTACAAAGGAAGGGAGAGTTACCACCAGATAGACAGAAAAACCTTCTTAAAATCCTAAAGACGGACATAGACACAGAATTAAAGACCATCAACTCAATTAAGGATCCCAAAATCAATCGCCGGTATGAAACTGACATGGAATTCACCACTAACGCCAATAACAACAACTCACAAATGATCACTGCTTATACTGACGGATCGAAAAACGAGAATGGTGTAGGATCTGGAGTGGTAGTGAGAAAAGGAGAAAGAACCCTATACCAGGCAGCCCTCAGGTTAGGCGAGGAATGCTCCATCACTCAAGCAGAACAATGGGCAATCCTTAAAGCGATCTCCTACGTCAACACTCATCACCCCACTACTAAAAATTTACAGATTTATACTGACAGTAGGGTTGCCTTGCACACCCTCAACCGTATGGAACCCAAGACGAAATTAACGGCAGAATTAATCGCTACAGCGAACGATATGGGGAAAAGGATGAGCATCAGCTTTAACTGGATTCCAGCACACAAGGGGTATGAGGGGAACGAGCTCGCCGACAAGCTGGCGAAAATGGCTACTGGGAACGATAAAACGACATACAACAGGCTTCCTATCAGTTATATTCACAATTACATTAAAGAAGAGACTCACATCTTATGGCAGCAGGAGTGGGAGGGATCTCACACTGGTAGGCTTTGTTACAGGTTCTTACCAACTATAAAAGGAAGGCTACAAAACAAGAAACTTCAACCAACGTTCGAACTGACACAATGTCTAACAGGCCATGGCGCCTTTAACTCATACCTGCATCGTTTTGGGAAGAGAGACTCCAATCGGTGCGAGCTAGACACTGAGAACGAGGAAACGGTCCACCACTTTCTTTTTGACTGTAAAAAATATGACAACCTGAGAACACACCTGGAAAAGACAAGTATCGAAGAAGGATTCAACTGGCCACCAGGTGATTCGAACCTTTTCTCCAACAACAAGCTGCTAAAGGCCGTGACTAAGTTTGTCCAAGATTGTGGGGCGCTGAACCCCTCCCTCAACAGAACGCAACAGACATAAACTGGTCTTCAAGTTGTTCATCGCGTCTTCCTGTAACTCCCCGACTCAGTTTGTCCAATTTTTCCTGTTCTCGAAAGTGACTTTTAATTAGCTGGACAACTTCTCTTTACACTGTAACCAGCTTTGTTTTGTATTCCGGTACAGGGCAATGCTTGTTTACCAGCAAATTGCTGAACTTTCAACGCGCGTTTTAAATGTGTCTAAAAAGTTTATAGCACATGTTTCCTGCACCACATAACTCTGTGTTGCATTTTGTAAATATTGTATTTACTGTAAATGTCTTTTTGGTTCAATAAATGCCGACGCGGGTGAGCGTGGGGTCCGATGAAGGGCCCCCTGGTTACTTCCTTCACACTTTTCTTTCAATCTAACTTCCTCTTCCTTCTACCTTCTTCACTTTCTCTCCCTTCTTTCCATTTCAACAAGGGTAAAGACCTGGCCAATGGTCAGCCCTTCTAACCTTTAAAACTGAATG
>NW_027122467.1:0-33114 GCF_030686945.1 Centruroides vittatus | reverse complement strand
TCGGCACTCATAAGTATAATTGAAGTAGCTGTGCTACTGCTCTTACTACTCACTTACACGTTCTGTTTAATGAATGCCAAAAGTATAATTTTATCATAGGCTTCCCCTACAGGATAATCTATATAAGAGCATAATCGTAAAATTTTTAATGGTTTACCATAGGTGAAACAAGAGCAGGAAGTTTTTCTTTGGATGTTTTTCTTCCATTCAGAAGCTTTTATGAATTTTCTTTAAGAATGTTTATATGCATGATTCCTATATACTGTGTATAGGGGTAAAGCATCTTATTAAAGGGGATTGACATCCAGAAACTTGAGACTGATATCATATTTTTTTAACGTAATTGGAATGTCTTTTTTTTTTACCTTGCCCGTTGTAGATTCAGCAAAACCCACAATTTATCTACAAACGAATTATGTAGAAATGCATGGAAAACTAGAATTACTTTTATGATGAAATTAATTAATTAACATTCTTATATTTCCTCTTCTGTTCCAGTTGCAAATACATCAAAAAGTACATCAACAATCCACTTATTACCTAGAAATATTTCATAAATTTCATATAATTATTTAATTATTTGATTATAATTTATATATACTCAACATTTAAGTTTCATTTCTATCAATGTTAAATTAACTTTTTTCAAATAATTACATAAACATTTTCTTACTCTTGTCAATGTATTTGTTGAAACATCAAGAATACCCCAAACTGTGTACCCAATTTTTTGTCCTGCAAGTCTTTCAACGAATATATTTAGCTGAAAATAATAAATAACACATATTCTAAACAATTTTTTCAGCATGATTTTCTATGATGAGGAATTAAAGTATTTCATCATTTACCCGTAAAATCTGACATGTTCGTTTTCATTACAGATATTTCGTAAACGTTTAGTCTAAAACAAAATATATGTTAATGTAATATGTCCTGATACTTAAATTTCATGCATGTTAAGAAATAAAAAGATAATATTGCAACTTACATTAGAAGAAAATAGTGAAGCTGTTACTGTAATGACGAAGAAAACTGCGCAACAGACGAATAGATGAAAATGAATCATATGATTAATCTCCATACATGTATTGCTGAATGTTGCGTAAAAGGATGAACACTGATGAAATCATTACATAATAAATACAGAAGATATACAACAGGGAAAATTCATCAGCTGCTTCAATTATTTGCATAATCCTTAAATGATGCTTCTGTGTAGATTTCAAGAGATAGATCTTGTTGTACTTAAAAAGGAATTCAAATTATACAATCGTTTCGTCCATCTTAAACCGTATTATAATAGATATGAAAATGTAATAAAATATTCCGAAGATGATAATAATAGAAATCCAGTTCTGATAAACAATATCAATTAAGTACAATACCAAGTAAGAAAAAGTGTTGAAGTGTAACTTTAAATAGAGCAATTTAAAATCACCTAAGACCAGTACAATAGTTACTCCTACAATGGCTAAATTTTCACATAGATCATTACATATTCGAATTTTCTGATAATGGCAACTTTGGAATGAAACACAGGTTTTAGACAATTTGCTGTTTCTTGCATTAATCCTGATAATTTCTATTCCAATTTATATGATGCATCATTAGGATTGTATATAAAGGAAGAAAACAAAGCGAAGAATGAAAACTTAAATTATATATTATTATAGTAACTTTATCATTAATTGATTGAAGGACATCTTCATAATTGTTGAATGTATAATAAACGTCCCCCAATGTTTCTGCTGAACAAATAAATATGTCGAACATAGTCATTCCCGTGAAAAGTGTTTTAATAAAAATAAATTTATCTGCTATAAAGAAAATTTTCATCGTTTTTCGAAGGGTTTTAATTGTGCAATAAATTCTCTGCATGGTTTTCTATGATTCAGTTTCTGTTCCCTTCAAGTTTTATTTCTTGTTTATTGTTTCTGTCATGAAATCAATTTCTAACTGTAGCTTCTTCAACTATAAAATGAAGTTTTTGCTATGATTGCTGTAACCGAATTCAACTTCTTTGTGACTGTTTTTCACAGAATTGAGTTTTCTCTACGCCTTCTTCTGCTTCGGAATTAGTATCTATATATGACTTTTGGTAAAAAAAAAAGTATGCTCTCGTTATGATTTCTATCAAAGATTTAAGCTCACGCTATAATTAGTTCTACCTCAGATTTATCACAATAATTTTGCATAAGTAACATAAATTTCTAACTTATAATCATTTTATATAACTTATAATCTTAACTTATAATCATTTATTCATGTTCATCGTTATTACACTAAAGAGCAGATTATGTCTAGCATTTTGTCAAACATTTAACATGTTTAAATCAGGTTTTCGACATTTTTTGAAAAGTCATAGTTGTGTTCTTTCTAGTTTTATCACCAGTTTTAGTCATATTATTCTTATTATATTGATACAAGTCACGTTTCTGTTTAATACCAAGAGCATTACGTAAAATCTTAAGTTAAATTTATGATAAAATTCTAAATCCAGTTATAGTAAATATTGTCCAGTTTATTAATTCCACTTGGTACTCACGCAAATGAAACTTCATTAGGAAGGTAAACATAATTTTATTCCTCTTACTATTCGATCAATATGAAATTTATAATTAATACTGTTTTATCTAATTAGTCAATACAGTTTTATTTATTACTTCTTTTAGCAATGTATATGTAATATTCTAAATATGTAATAATACAATTCAGAAACTCAATGGTCTTAATTTTCTAATATATTTCTAGTTTTGCTTTTACTGAAATATTTTATTTTTTATTATTTTCATTAATATTTCTAATATTTCACTTTTATTTTGATAATTTTTCATCATTAAGAAATAACTGGATTTGAAAAATATGCTTCATACTTTTCATATTCCAGAATATCAACATCTTTGATCCGTATTGTTGACTATTCTGCATGAACAGATGTCATTCATACACGCTTCTGTAATAAGGGAGAACCATGCTTACACTAGTTATCGTTTGTTGATATCAAGGTTAAATGATGTCATGCTATTTTAAGCTGATCTTCCAAGCTTGGGTTAATTCCTTAGCGCAAGATACCAGCACATACATACCAACTATGGATTGACCTGACTCCCAATGGAGACTCGTCAACCTAAGCTGATGATAAATATGGCAATCTAAATTTGATGTTCATCCGGATTCTTCAAGATGGAAATTAATATCATACTAAACGGCAACTGCCTCACGACATCGTAGAATGGGAGTATTTAAATTATATTTAGTCTGAATGTTCAAAACTCATGTTTGCTTACACATTAAATAATTTGTAATTATTGTAAACCATTTTATATTTTTATATTAAAAACTAGCAGGTGCGCAGCGCTAATATATATATATGCAGAGGACAAAAGAGGACTAATAAGTAAATAGAGTAATAAGTTCTGGCAAACTTACCCCTGACTGCGACCAAAGGCCGTTAAACTAGAAGAAGAAGATAACGAACACAAATATAATACACATTATATATATATATTGTGTATTAAATTTTCCTCTCCTCCTCCTCCATTCACTGTCTCTATTTCTTTTTCTCTCCACACCTGAATACTATGCCCTTCGTATTATATCCTGCCATCCTCTCCTTAGGACATATCCAAACCACGTCAGCCAAAATTTTGCTACGTTGTTTATGGCACTTGCAACTCTCAGCTCTTTTCGAATATCCTCGCTCCTCCTTTTCTCCTTAAGTAAAATCCCAGCCAACCACCTTAACATTCTCATCTCTGTTTTTATCGGCAACATCTCTTCAGTCTTTCTTAATTAACCACGTCTCTGCCCCATACAGGAAAACTGGCCTAATCATAGTCTCGTAAATTCTTATTTTTGTTTGTGGGGAATTTATAATCTCATATCACACCTGCTATTCATTTAACCTATGCCTTACCTATCCTGCTTTTAATCTCTAGGTAACACTCTCCCTTCGCATCTATCCAAGCTCCTAGGTACTTTGTATTTGTTACTTGCTTAATTTCTGTTATTTCTGTTAGTCACTGTAAGGCTTCTTTCTTCCCCTTTAACAATTACCATGATTTTAGTCGTGCCTACAATCATTTTTATTCTAAATATCTGTAGGCAATTTTGCCACTCTGATAAACGTTCTTGTAAGTCCTCTCTCTCTCTCTCTCTGCTATTAACATAAGTTCATATGCGTACAACGGTTCCCATAAATCCTTCATTCTTACGTGATAAGTCAGTTCATTCATCACTATTACTCATATCTATTATAATATTCTATTTTAAAAAATGTTTATATTATTGATTATTATGAAATGAAACAAGGTATAATTTTGAGAGTACAGATAAATTTCATTTTAAAAAAATATTGTAAATGTTAATAACAAGTAAAATCTTCATTAAGTCGGTTCCCACCAGAGACATGACACGTGACCCTCTCCTCTATATACCACGAAAATAGCATCAATATCCCTTATATATGAATCTCTGCAAAATTTCAGAAATTTTCGCCAAATCACACAGAAGTAGTTAAGCATTAAAATAGACAAACAAAATCCTATCTCTCACACACTCACACTAACGTCCATACTTATAGGTATAACCCCCTCCAATTTTTTTTCTTTCTAGACGTTTCAGGGTCCTGTGTCCAATATTGATCTATCGCCATTACTTTCTTTCTGTTATAACAGCCGAAAAAACTGATTTATTTAAACGTTCTTTGATGTATTAATTATAAATTGTTTTAAGTCGTTATGTAAATTACTCATCTCCAATTACGACTGTGACAATTACGTTAGGCACCTCACCTGGTAAAGATGCTTTAATACAAGCAAATGAGCAAACCAATTACGTAGCCCGTTTCATCTCAAACAGTTTGTAATTGGCTTGGTTATACAGCTGTATTTTGCTAGACGACGTGACAATTGTGTTATACAGTATTAACATTTCATGGAATGAAAGTTTTGTAATTTATTTAATGTATGATTAAATTTTACTATATAAAATTATCATAACAGAAATAATCAGTAATTAACATTCATAATAATGATATAATGACAATATAAGTTATAATAATATGCTAATTATATATATTATGGAATGTGTTCCTTGTACACATCTAAACCCTTTGACTGATCAGGACCGATTATCTAGGACTCTATGAAAAATGTAGGCAAGTATAAAATGCGAACACATTTGAGATGTGTTGCACAAGTGTTTCAATTACTCCCAAAATGCTTCTTCAAATATTAATAACTGAAACAAATCTTTAAATATAAATGTACAGTAAATATTGATTAGCTTGTCTCGCACCGTTATTCATCAAAGATAATAATTAAGTGAAAGTTTGTAGTGTCTAATAGGGGTGCTGACACCACATGGCGAGCGCGAAAGTGTGGAGCTATTTCTTTCATTTCGTATGAGGTTTTAATCGACGTTGGTTTTGATAAAATATATTTATTTTAACATAAAATTAATCGAAACAATACACTACATAAAAAAAGTCTGTTACTGTTGTGTGCCACGCGACCTCCTGCACAGGGCCTTGGTATTACACGCCACCAGCTGTTACGAGTAGAATATTTATTAAAAAAACACTTTTGGCGAATAAGGATCTGCACGTGTAATTTATAATTTAATTAAAATGAAAAATGAATTAAATTTAAATCAAAACTTCCGATTATGACTCTATTTATTTTAAATAAACAATAGAATTATTAAGAAAACTATAATTTCTCATAACAATAGCTTACTTTCAATAAAGACAATTTCAATAAATGAATTCAGCATGTCAATAAGAAAATTTGTCTAATTACTGAAAAACGCATCAATGCATTCCATTAAAATTCAATGTATGTGTTACAGTAAAAACCCGTTTTTAGTTAAAACGCGTTTTAACTACTTGAAACTAGTTTTTACTGAATGTCATGGTTATAACTAGAATTTACTGCTAGTCAAAAATGAATTTGAGTTAAAACTAGTTTTAACTAGACAAAACGGGTTTTAACAAAATGGCTTAGTAAAAACTGTTTCGACCAAGGTCATTCAGTTAACATGTTCCTATAGTGTATGATGAATTTCGTATCGCTTTAACTCTTTTCCCCCCGACTTCTTGTTTACGTTTATTTTGCGATCCCTCCTAAGGCAATATAGGTCAGTCAGGCGATATTATTTTAAAAGTTCACCAAAAATCAAATTATCATTATATCTATATGAAAAAAATCACTTACATTTATTAATATCTTTAGTTTTAAATACGATATTTTTCAATACATTTTATTAGAAAAATTTATAAGAAAAAAAATAATATATATCAGAACTGACACATAAACTTGATAATTTGTAACATTTTGTGAAAATTAACATTGTCTAGTTACATAGTTGTTTGCTGTCACTGAGCCAGAAAAACGTAGAATATTGTTTTGTACAATTCGATATAACACTTATGCGTGTATGTTTATTTGTTGTGAAATTATCGCACATTATATCAAACATTTGTTTGAAATCAAAATTTTATACTGCTATCAACTAATATAATGAATTATTATACTTTATTTACTTCATATCGAACGAGATTATATCTGTTGTTAATAAATTTTACAAAAATCGATATTTACCAAAGTAACGATGAATCGGTACCCTCGAAGTTTTGCTTAAAAATCCAGGGTACCGATCGATCGGTGCCTTCAGGGACAAAGGGTTGATTAATGTTAATAACACAGATGTGTGACCAATATTTTCAATAAATATCGTATTAAATAATACAAATGTTTTAATTCCAATCATCACTTTATTTATTTCCCCCAAACATATTTATGTAGCTAAAATTAGTTTTAACTAATGTTAAAAGTTAAAACTAGTGTTATCTAAAATCAAAACATGTACAGCGAGTAAATTCTAGTTTTAACTAGACAAAACGGGTTTTAACAATGACATCCAGTAAAAACTAGTTTCAACTAGTTAAAACGCGTTTCAACTAAAAACGGGTTTTTACTGTAACATATATATAACAGTCAGGAATGAAAAATTTTGTAAACTTCTATGTTTATTTAATTTTATTTTCATAGTTGTAAGGCTTGTGAAGTGAACTGTTTCTCCGTATTTATCACTGTTCCACCTTTTTTCTTTTCAATTTTTCATATCTGTAACGTTTTTGTATGGAAAAATTGTAAATTTCTATTTCTCGAATGTTTTCATACTTTGATTTTCATTATCGTTAGCAATATTTCTCTTATAATTTTCTGAAAACAACATTTTCGAAAGTAGATGTGAAAATAGAATTTATAAGAAGACGTAACAAAAAACAGATGCAATAATGGAGAGTGTCATCACCAATAGGAACGTCATGTACTAGAAAAATATATAAATTTGTATTAAAGATATTTCAAGAAATAAAATTAATAAATTTTTGTATCTATATAAAATACTGTAAACGTAAAGTTATAAGATGTTTAATGCTAAAATATAGTGAAATAATTTAAATTTGACCGTATTTAAGATTTAATTAGTTAAACTGATATACAAATTTATTTATTATAAACAAAATACATTATTTAAAAATTTAGTTAACTATTCTTTGTCATTTGTAAAATTTCACAATATTTAAAGAAAAACCTTTTTTAGTTACGTTATTTAAATTATCAATGGACGTTAGGAAACAAATTTATCAATAAATTGATGTTTTTTTTTTAAACTTTTAATAAATTAGACTTTTCTTATATAAAACTTTTAATGTTTGTTTCTTGTATGTGATTCATAACATATTAAACAAATTATAGCAATGAATATGAATCAAATACAAATTATATTTTTGAAAAATAGTATTACCAGATTTATTTGTGAAATTGGAAGTGAATTTCTAAATTCTCCAAAAACATAAAGAATAAACAGAGGGTGAAGAAGATAAATCCAAAGTGTTAGACGATCCATTACGCCGAAGATGTCAAGGGATAGGAACTTGTTTGCTACACCTACAAAATTATTCAAACTTTAATTATATGCAAAAATATGTGAAAACTGTTAACTTACTGTACCTCCATATCCCGATAAACATGCTACACATATCCAAGCTATTACAGCTGTGCATGCGATTGGAGAAAGAATCTGATGTGCAACAATTACTGACTGATTTGGAGAAGAATTATTTCTGTATTTGTGCAAACCAAAAAGTATCAATCCCATCAAACAAATTGCCGTAATCCAACATGTAACAACAATTTTCTGCAAAATATAGTTGATGTAAACTTTTAAATCAAATTCCAAATATTGACATTTTTATTTCAATTGTACAAGCCGAAATGTATTTTATTATATTATGCGAATTTGAATTTTACGCAAGAAATAAATCATTTAATAAATCTTTATTATTGCTAATTAAATTTTATGACTGCGTATAGAGTCGATCATTTCTGGGACATAATATATTATTAAAACATAACGAGCAATTACTTATTGTGACATTGTCACAATGCAGAGCTGCAATTTTTATTTATATTTTTAATGTAGTTTACTTAAAATATACGCTCTGCTGACCAAATCAGTAGTGTATTGCCCCTGTACATCATATGTTACTTTTAACAATAGAGTAGTGCAGGTCATTTATCTAACTCCTTTATTTTGGGGGAAATATTTTGAATTGAAATAACATAACTTCTAATGGAAACCAGAAGGTCATATATAGTTAATCATTAATTCTCATTCACCAGCTTGGGGTGGGGATATGCTTGACGATAGGGGCAAGGCTTTTGAGGAGTTCCTGGCTCTGAATAAGATGCTTCTCATTAATGATACATACTTTCCTCCTACTTTTAATAATGAACGGCATTTTTCTTGGATCGATGTTACTACATGCTCCAGTTCTTGCTTTACATTTATTACAGATTGGCAAGTATTAGAAAAGCACAACTTTTCTGACCATGCATATATTGTTTTTAAGATCTGTAATAGAGCTTTGTGTCCACCCCTTGCTTGCAGGGCACGGTTTAATCCCTCACATGCAAAATGCTCTGATTTTTTGATTATCTTTCATCTAAGATTATTTTTTCGGATTGTGATACAAGAGAGGAGTCTAAACTTGCTATAAATCAAGTTATTGGGCATATCAAATTAGCATGTAATACTTTTATCCCCAACACCATTCCCAAGCGTAGGCTAGTTCCCTGGTGGAATGAAGAGTTATCTGCACTACGCAACACTAATACGCATTTACGCCGTAAATACAAACGCTGTCGCAATCCTTCTGTTAGACAAAGGTGTCGTTCTGAATACTTGCAACATCAACGTATTTACAAAGATCGGATTATTAACATCAAATTGCAATCTTGGGAAGACTACTGTTCTCGTGCCTCAGATAGCCCTTGGGGCTATCTAACAAAAATGTGTACTGGTAAATTAAAGAAGAGTACTATTCTTACGACAATTTGCGCTGGAAATTCTATCACTACAAATTTAGAAGATACCGTAGAGACTTTACTTGACAAGTTTTGTGTGGATGACACTGAAGATGAAGATCCTGTATGGCATAAACATTTGCGAGATGCGAGAGGAAGAGAATGGAAGTCACTTCCATTCTCTTCTTCTAAGATTGATCCCTTCTTTACACATAATGAGATAGACTCAGCCTTCAAAGAGTTAAAAACAGGCAAAGCACCTGGTACTGATGGTTTGACTGTCGACATAGCAAAAATGTTATGGAAAATTATTCCGACACAGCTGTTTCAACTCTATAATATGTGCTTGCGCTATGGTATCTTTCCACAGCTATGGAAAATGGCACAAATTGTCCCTATACCTAAACTGTCCTTTTTTCTCAAGATGTGAGACCTATATCTCTCCTGCCTATCATGAGAAAAGTTTAGGAAAAGTTAATGACTAATCGCCTCACATGGCATCTAGAATCCTCAAGCAAACTCAACAACTTTCAATACGGTTTCAGACATCAGAAATCTACAACTAACGATATTGAAACGGTGGTACAAAAAATTCAGAGCCTATTAGAAAATAACACCTATGTTCTTGGACTGAGCTTGAATATAAGTAAGGCTTTCGACTCAGCATGGTAGCCTTTGGTCCTTCATCAGCTTAGGACCTTTGATTGCCCAAGTAACATTTACCAACAGTTCAATGATTATCTTGATAATAGAATTGCAACCTTTACTGTTGGTCGCCTTTCTTTTCACCGTAATGTCTTGAGAGGATGCCCCCAAGGCTCAGTTTGCGGGCATTTACTATGGATTGTACTTTTTGATCGATTTCTTTGTCAGGACTTCGGACAAGACGCTCTGATCGCCTATGCGGATAACGCTTTTGTTCTCTTCGGAGGAAAGTCCCGTGCCAACTTGGAAACTAAAAGGAATCTTGCATTGCAAAGAATACACAATTGGGGGATAATGAATAAACTTTGTTTTAAAGCCGAAAACAGCAAGGCTATTGTGTTTAGTAAACCAAGACAAAGGAGTCTTTATGCACGTGTTTCCGACTCTTCGGATGGATGGCAGACATATAAAGGTGGTGAAAGAACTTAAATATCTGGGGATAATTTTAGACCATAAGTTGTCTTGGAGTAATCATATTGATTATATTACCAGACATACTAGACACATCATGCATGCTTTTACCAAGGTGGCTAGGAAGACCTGGGACCTCGGCTGCGAGGCTATGGAAACAATTTATGACAGCATTTTCTACCAATTTCTAGCATTTTTTATTAAAAAAAATTATATTTTTTAATTGGAAATTTTTGTGTTTTTTAAAAGGACTTTTAGCGTTTTGCCTGCTAGTAGCCTAAAAAAGGAGGTCGGTCGCAGAGATTGTATTGTCTGTCTGGAACACAGAATTAATAAATGGTGGTCCCTACATGCGCGAACTTTGTCTCGAAACATTAATTTTTCTATCTGTTCTAACTTACGGATGCGGTACCTGGCGTTCTGCTGTTGAAAAAGTACACCCAAAAAGAAAGTTGATTTCTGCACAACGTGGAGCTTTGTTGTTGATTACCAAGGCATTTAGAACATCTTCCAATGCAAGCTTGCAAGTGCTTGCTCGCAAACCGCCAGTCGACAAATACATAAACTATTTAAATAAAATCTGGTCGATTAAATGTGGTAATTTTTTTTGTTTCAATATCAGACCTCTTCGATGGGGAGTCTTGGGAGGAAAACATTCAATATAAATATGCCATAAGTCCTTATACTAACTTTAGATTTAATGAGGTTTCTTCTACTGGCTGTGTCATCGCTATTTTTACCGATGGTTCGAAGTGTGACAGTCATGTTGGGGCAAATTTTGTAGTGTACCGCAATGAGACTGAAATCTTTTGCAACTTATTTAGGCTCGGTCCACTCTAATATTTTTCAAGCGGAACGTTATGCAATTTTGCAACAATTGAGTGGTGTGAAAGGGTGGCCAATAATACTAAAATTGCAATTATTACTGATTCACTCTCATCTCTCTCTGCGATTAGGAGAAAGTCTGCTCATCCTTTAGTATTTAAACTCTATATCCGTATTATATTTAAGATGCCACACAAATTGAAAATTTTCACTCAATTCGAAGATATGACGGATGTATTCTGGACTGTGAAATTTATGGTCGATTGAAGAAAGAGGAATTTTCTTGAAAAATGAAAAAAGCATTCATAATGTAAGATTAAAAATCCTTTTAAAAAAGATTTAATAAATGAATAATATGAAATACACTTCTCTCTCGCTTCCGTTCAGTGGTAGAATGAATAAAACTAATGAGCATTGTTAGTTGATAGCAGGTTGTGCCGCACTAATGGATTGACCATCTGGAGTTTTCCAGGATGCATTATCTTCAGATATCTAAGGCCGCGATTCCACTAGCGTAAAAACGGCCGTAAAACTTCTCGCCGCAAAAGCTTTTAATCACGTGACCATGATATTTTACGCCTGAGCAGGTCGTAAAACCAACGTAAAAGCGAGTTGAGCAGTGTTCAACTTTCGAAGCGAATACGGCCGTAAAACGGTATCATCCACCAATCAGAAGTCAGTGAAATCTAGTTCATTGTGACACGGTGCGAAAATGGCGGAAAACGAGCTTTTGTGTACGTTCTCTCGTGGCTACTTGGAAAAGAACTAGAATAGATCCGGAAAGATTTATCGAAAACATCCGAAAGTATTTATATATTTACGACAAGAGGTATCCCGATAATAATAATGAATGCTTAAAACACGAGATATGGACGGCCAAAGGAAAATCCTTCATTTGGAGGAGTATATAATAAAAAAGCTAAGCTTATAAGTGCTGTATATTGTCTTAATAATACGATAATAAAAGTTAATGTATGAAAGTAAAGATATTATTTTTACTACATTTGTAATTATAGTACAGAAAAAACTCGTAGAATATAATCATTGTCTTTATATCGGTATATCACGTATACAACCGTAATAGTACCGTCGCCGTAAAAAGCTTCGCTAGCCGGACCTCCACCGCAATCAGGGCGCAAACGCAAATAGGTCACGTGATTAAAAGCTTTTACGGCGAGGAGTTTTACGGCCGTTTTTACACTGGTGGAGTCGCGGCATAACACTTAATGAATAAAAGCCGAATACCTGGGCAACCACGCTCTGGGTGTCCCGAGATGGAATCTAGACAGACCGAAAAACCCTAGGAATTTTTCGGGATGGTCTATCCAGTTATATCGGGCCCCGTCCTATTTGGAGACTGGCCGAACCCATAAGACACTTGCTAAAAAGACCCCGTTATCGCACACAGGGCAGAAAGAATTAATAACGATAAAAAGCAAAAACACTTATAAGGTCCTAGTTTCCCACAGAACATCCTCCTGGGAAATACAGAACCTCTCTTTTGCAGAGAGATTCTGTATTTCAGAGAGAGAAAGGAGAAGTGTGTTGCATTATTCTTTCACTCCAAACGTCGTCATTATGAAAAAATACAAGTATCCAGCAAGCTTATCAATTGTTTAAAATAAGAAAGAAAAACGTAAAGTATATTGTAGTACTCTGTTTACAATATTTTATGGTAAAGAATTACTCTGTTAATTGTAAAAGCCTTACTGTCCTTAAATTCTAATATTATTGTTAATTGTCTACTTGGACTTTACTTATTAATAGGACTTTATGCCGGTGTTTAAAGATTGGCACAGTAATGAGAGTTAGTTCAGGAAAAAACAAAATTTCTTTATTAAATCACCTGTAGTAATAATTTCTGTACACATATTATACGTGTTTCGGGCTAGCATGCCCCTCATCAGCAGTATTACTACCAATCATGTATTACATGATTGGTAGTAATACTGCTGATGAGGGGCATGCTAGCCCGAAACACGTATAATATGTGTACAGAAATTATTACTACAGGTGATTTAATAAAGAAATTTTGTTCTTTCCTGAACTAACTCTCATTACTGTGCCAATCTTTAAACACCGGCATAAAGTCCTATTAATAAGTAAAGTCCAAGTAGACAATTAACAATAATACTCTGTTAATTATTTCTTTTTTTATTTGTTTTTCTAAAGAAGAAATACAGAAAGACAGTTTCAATTAAACTGGTGATTAGTCATGACAGAAATAAAGACGACTTTGTTTCTTCTGTATTTTTTAAATTAAAGAAAATCTGTCTAAAAATTAGTAAACAAAAAGTTACATGCTTGGTTTTCAGGAGTTAAAAGTAACATACACATTTAAATATTCTTTTCATCAAACATTTTGGTTTAATGGGACAACCCGGAGGCAGGAAAAGTGTCTGTCAGGAAACTTTCTATGAGAAACTCGCACCTGTTTAAACAACAGACAAGGCTGAAAAGTCCACCCATCAGAGCCCGTTGTTCAGGAGCGAACCCAGGACCAACTTCCAAATGTCCAGTGGTTTATTCAATCTACTATTAGTAGGTCTATCTATCTAATAAAAAGCTGCTAAGGTCTCGACGTATTCGGCATTTGAAACAAACGTTAAGGGTTTCTGTTTAAAAAACACTGATTAAGATTCAAAGTTAAAACTGTGTCTGCTGCCATCTGATACGCGATTTTATTACACAAAACTATTTCTATCTAATTAATTATTAAGAAAAGCAAACACTTAAATTTGAGAGTAAGTGCCAATGATTAGTATTATTTTTAAAATTATAATAGCATTAGAAAGGTCAAAATATGATCGTTCTCTTCTCTTATGTTATCCTGTAACAACTGAAAAAGTAAAAGTGTAATTGGTAATCTCTTACTCCGATTAGGACCACGTGTTAAATTTGATAAATAGCGAAATATTAATATTAAAGATTAATCAATATATTAATTCTTAAGATAATTAAAATTTATTACCATCGTGAACGTCGTCATTTTCTTTAGTAATAATTTCTCTACTTCTTCTTTCCACAAATGGCACACTCTCCTACAATTGTCTAGATCCGTATCGTCAATATCCTTTAATATTCTACTGACGATATGTTGTACATTTGCAACTGTCTCAGCAGCAGTTCGAAAAACTGCACGTGCGACGTTGTGTTCTTCATTATGCAATTCTAAATTATTCTGTAAAGATTAAACGTCACTTTGAAAACAATACAGCTTTTTATTTCTGTATTAAATGTTCTGACGAGAATGGCAATAATAATCAGAGTACTTAAATCGATCAGAGTTGCATCGATTTGTCTCCTCAGAAAGACGAATTGACGAAACACTATATTCCGAACGTAGGATGTTACAATTTTTGACTCTTCTCCACGAATTGTTTACTTTCTTGGTTCCCTGTGATAATTTAAACGAGCACATCTAGTCATGGGCATTGACTAGAGAAGATAAAACAGGTCAATTCCCCTCCAATCAGGCATTAAACCTTCTTCATCTTATGTAAGAAATCAGTATTTATGGTTGTGCTTACCAAATAACCCATTTCCTAGCTGTAAGGACTTGCTGAACTTGACTGATTCCAACACCATCATGTCATTGAAGACCCAGGGGCAGTAGCGTAGCGAGGGAGGTGCAAGGGGGTGTATCATGCACCGGGCGCTACTCGTAGAGGGGCGCCCAAATGGTCTCCAAGACAAACTACCGGTATGTGTGTTTCTGGAGGGAAGAGGGGCGCCAATAAAGTGTCGGGCGCCAGTTATGCCCCGGGCCCCAGTTATGTTCGCTACGCCACTGCCCAGGGGTAGTATAATTTTAAACAACACTTATGGTAGAGTGAAAATACACCTTTGCTCCTTGGAAGAGTTGCATAGGACGATATTTGAAACCAGTTTTCGTTTATATCATTTACACTAAGGTTTTAATATTAATTTCAAATATTGTAAAATGTTAAGAATAATTATAATGCGAAAAAATTAAGTTAATAATTATATAGACATAAAATTAAAAGAAAACCAGTGAAAATAAAAAATATACTGTTTTCAAACTGCAGTTAAATAATAATCAAACATCGAGGAAAAAAAAGAGAGAGAGAGAGAGAGAGAGAGAGAGAGAGCGTACACACACTACAGCAAAGTACAAGACAGAATCAAAGAATTAGAGCGCATCAAACAGCTAGCTAGGCAATTCGGAGTCAACCAGAAGGCGATAATGCCATCATTAACAAACTAAGAATTGGAGATAACGAAATTAATGAACGGGAAAGAATAGAAGAATACACCGTGATGGGATACATGCATTGGCGTAGCCAGGGTTTTGTTATGGGGGCCTAGTAGAGGCTGTAATTTTCTGGGGAGGGGCACCAGGTTAGCTGGGAAGGCCGTGCTCACCCATGTCCCTTCCTGACTACGCCCGTGGATATATGGCACCCCTAAGCAATATTTACAAAAAAATAGGCGTTGAAACAAACAAAAAGATAATTTTTAAAAGAAATCCAACTATATACCAGACGCTACGTACGGACAAGGAAGACATAGACCAGAGCCTTAATGCAGGAATTTATAGAATACCCATACAAGACGAAAGGCAACAAAAAGAGCTTTACAACATCTGAGCCACAGGGAGGTCATTAAAAGAAAAGTTAAAAAACTCTCATGTAAACTCTCTCTCTCGATCGGTTAGTCATGTATTCATTTCGTTACATTAAAATTGTTACTTTAGTTGTTAACCTTGCAGTCGTGTGAGTCACTTCCGGTTCGATGTCTCTTCTCTCATCTCAGCTCTATCCCGAATCCGATAACCTGTTTTCGCGGCCGCTCGCGTAAACCGTTCCAATACGCCGTCTCGGCTTCTGTGTCACTCGTGACACGGTGGTGTCAGTCCTGACAAGGTATCAAGAAGGTACCGATCCTCCGGTCACATAAGTGTAAGTGTAAGTATAAGAATGAAATATGTAAGAATAAAATAACATATATAGTTATTATATTTTTTGTTCAATGATAGAGAAATACAAATATCCATCATATTCTACCCTCAATTTTTTATATATTTAATATTATATATAATAAATTTTATTTGTTTCAAGACGAATCTTGTTACAGGGGTTGATATATTTAATATTGAACATGAACATAACCAATCTTTGTCAAAATGTAGTAAAGCGTATTCGAATTAATCATATTCAAGGTGACCACAAGGTTATATTCACTGTACACTACATTACAACAGGAAATTCTCTCTTTCCTTCTTAATTTTTGCTCAGTTTTCAAATAATTTTAGGACGAAATGTATTTTTTTAAATTAAATTTATATTTATACTCTTCACACAATAGTAATTACATTAATGCCGAATACAGTAGTAGAATCCACCTTTTTTTACAGCAAATTTTCCTTGTTACGTAATCAAGCTGAATAATACGGACGACAATAGATTAAATGCATCGAACCTGTTGTAGTATCATTTGATTAGTGGAAGTAAATCGCAGGTGTATTTTTTCCTTTCTTGGAGAGAATACCCTGAGGGCACACTTATAATAAGTAATTTTATAAAATTAATATCAGGTTTCGTTAGATAAGATACATTTAAATATATTTTTTATATAAAATTATATACAGTATAAAAAAATATAGAATGAATATCATTATATCTTGGATAGAGTTAGATAACCTAAATAAATAGGACTTAACAATTGCAGGGCTTACCACACCAAGGCCGACAGAAAGAATGACTAGATCTTTAATAAAAAAAGTTAGTCTTTAATAATCATATTCAAATTTAGGTAAGTACGCATTTCGGATACAAAACCCCTCATCAGCTTACAAACACACGGCACAAACATAATAATTATAACACCAATAGTTAACCAATACAAAGTGTTATCTAATATATACAGTGCACTGTATTTACAGTATTTAATGTAACCCATATACTACACAACTATAACAATCAAGCATAAAGTTTAATACAATGACAATGAAATATATGATATTATTTGGGACCAGTAAATGCCCTATTTTCTCCCACATTTTTTCCAAATTCTGGTAGACGGTTCAACTATTAATAATAAATACTGTTTAATTATATTAAAAACATAACGGGAGGAAAACAAACAAAGAACTTACTATTATTGATATAATTGGTTTCTAAGCTTTAAACAAAACATATACACCTGGTCCATGAGACTGTGTGAAGTCAACTGCCTTGTTACAATATATTTTACCAAGTGATGTGACTGTACACCCACATCTAGTCAGCATCTGTTTTAAGGTTATGTAAAGAGGATGTCAATCCACCCCTCATGTGGCTTTAGTCCCACGTTGTTATTAATTCTATTGTCTTCCTGTAGTTTCAAAATTTCTAGGTGTTCCTGTAGTCTTCTTTTTAATTGATTGTTTTCTGATAGAATACTGTTGATACTATCTTTTAAAATTTCACAGCCTTCGGTATTGCAATGTTGTGCTACTGATGATGATAGTGAATTGTCTCTAATGGCATATATAAGTTCTTTAATTCTTGTCATTAATTTTCTTCCAGTTTCACCAATTTTTTTTTTCTTAATGTGAACACCTACAATCTAATGAATAAACTACATTATCTTTTTCTAAATCATTATGTTCATTATTTTCATATTTACTGTTAATCATTTGTGCTGTGGTTATTGTATGGTTTGGTACTAAAATAATATCTATTTTTTTTAAGTTCATTTTTTTAATTTTTCAAAAACACCGAAAACATATTCCATTTTTAGATACAAGGGCTTGACAACTATCGGTTTTCTATTAATGTGAGTAGTATAGATTCGATGCAAACTGGGGTATAAAATTAAATTAATATAGATTTTAATGTAAATGAATGATACAAACTGGGTTATAAAAATAAAGAGGATTACACTCTGAAGTCAAATTGCAGTTCATTTTAACGTTATTATATTGTAAAAATTATCAAATACGTAATTATGAATTTAATCTGTCAATTTCTCTGAAAAAAGTTCTTTATATTAAACAAAAAATGAGTTGTAAGTCCTAATGTGGTGTAAAGTCTGACGGGACTTCTAAGTCCCATAATTTAAAAATTGTTATTATACATTTTAATTTTTTTATTAACTTATCTGTGAACAAACACCTCTTCTGATGAGAAATTTAAAAAATTTTTATCAAAAATAACTATTTTTTCTATATACACACTAGCACCCTCTATTGTACACTTCATTTTGTGAAATAACTATTGTAGAGATTAAAAATCGTCTCCCTCCATTAATAAAATTTAATTTGTTAGAATTTAATGTAAAGTAATGATAAAATCGAATTATTTTTAAAAAAAAAATAAATAAAATATACTAGCACCCTCTGTCATAGAGTTTGTACCCTGAACTAAGTTGTGTAAACCTGTTGCTTTTCTTTGTCTGTGTGTGTTAGTAGACAGGTGCTGGATTTGAATACTGAGAATTATTTTTTGTCACAAAGTTGGGAAATAATGTAAGTTATTGTGATATATATTTAATCTGTAGATAATATACGATCTAGTATTAGTATTTGTAATAATTTAAAAACATATGATTAGTATTTTTAACAAAACGTGAGGGGTGAACTTTGTTTCTTTGTTCTATTCAAACTTGAAGCGATTTCTTTACCGATGTGCTCAGATGCCCTTGTAAGAAGAACAGAAGTAAAATCCTCCGCTCTTTTTTTAAGACGTAAGTTTTTACTAATGATGTTAGAAATATCAGAATATATTTCTAGATAATACAATTGACTCTTTTTTTAAAAAATTATACTAGCCTTTTCAGTCATAGAGTTTGTACCCTGAACTAAGTTGTGTAAACCTGTTGCTTTTCTTTGTGTAATAGTAGACAGGTGCTGGATTTGAATACTGAGAATTATTTTTTGTCACAAAGTTGGGAAATATTGTAAGTTATTGTGATATATATTTAATCTGTAGATAATATACAATCTAGTATTAGTATTTGTAATAATTTAAAAACATATGATTAGTATTTTTAACAAAACGTGAGGGGTGAACTCTGTTTCTTTGTTCTATTCAAACTTGAAGCGATTTCTTTACCGATGTGGTCAGATGCCCTTGTAAGAAGAACAGAAGTAAAATTCTCTGCTCTTTTTTAAGATGTAAGTTTTTACAATTGACTCTTTTTAAGATTTAATAATTTTTTTATTTTTAAAAAATCTAATATAATATTACAGATTTTCTTCTTCTTCATCGAATTTATTTAACCGATCCATTATGTCATCAACGATGTTGCTAATATCTTGAAGTATATAGACTAACAAACTATGAGAATTTTCGGCAATATATTTATGATCTAGTTTCTGATATTTTATAATGTAACACCAGAAAAGATGATATTTGAAATCGTGAATGAAATCTTCGTTCAGTATTTGATAGCGAGAAACTAAATCCCAGTGGAGATAATCTTTTAATTCCCTCAGTGTATCTGTTTTTAATCGTTGATATTTTAAAACTATTCTCATATTTAATTTATCAATATATTTCTTAACAAAATTATCAGAAAGAAGCTGAAATTTTGCTATTTTATCCCAATTAAGATATTTTGAAAAATTATCCATGAATTCTTCATCTAATACTTGATGTTCAGAAATTAAATTCCAGTTTGCATGTTTAATATGTTTTTTGATGAATGTAGTAGTGAATATATAATTTTTCCATATTAATTCCCAGTTTAAACTATCTGCAAATTCAGAAATGAAGTCTCGACTTAAATCAGTTTTTTGGCTTATAATTTCCCAGTTAACAAAGTTTTTAAAACGTCTGATGTTATTTTCATCCATGGGTAAACTCGAGAATTTTTTCCATTCCAGTGAAGTGATGTATGTGTACTCTATAAAAAAAACTCGGTATTAGGATAAAGTTTTTATTTTTTTTTTACATAAACATATTATTGGTTACAACATTTTTAAAAAAGTACAGTAATGATTATTACAGTTGATTATTACTACAATTAACACAACCACATTTTATAAAATTCTTATTACATAACAGTATTGTTATCTGGTTAGTTAGTATAAAAAATTTACAATAGTATTTCTTATTCTCCGGTAATTTAAATAATCCGGCTTTATTCACAGCTTGTTTTAAACAAAGATATGTTTTACTCGAAACACCTTGTATTAAACAAGTTTTTGAATTTCGTTTCCTCTTGTATAATAATATATAACCGTATTGAGGGTATGATGATATCAGAAAATCTGGAAGAATTTAAATATAAAAATTATAATGCCCAAACGATGTCACATCTGTACCATTATCAGAAATAAATTTTTTATCATAAAATGGTGAGAGTGATATTTTATTCTGAAGATATGTTGTCACGACATGATTTTTACTTTTAATTCCAAACTGCTGATTTCTCAATAGTTGACTATTAAATAAAACTTCTTTATATTTTTCATGGTTAAAGGTTTTAACAACGGATTTTTTAATTCCTTTAGCTGTTTTTTTATTTTGATTATCAAAAATATACGAATACATTTTTGGTTTTAATGAACAAAATTCTATTATAGGTTTAGATGATGTCTCATCTTTAAAATATCCTAGTTTATTTTTGTTCCTTACATCAAATAGTTTGTGTGTAGTTGGATAGTTGCTAAAATCGAAAATATCTGGAAATGATTTAAAGTCCTCATATATGTTATCTGTATGGATTTGAAGCGTTAGTGAATCGGTATCGGTATATAATAAATTCACATTTTCACCATATTTATTTTTAAATATTTTATAAAATGTTTGATACATATGCAATTTACTTAATTCTAATACACAAAACCCTATATAAATTGGTTTATCCAAACATAAGTTAATTTTTTTCATTTTAAAAATTGTGAGATTATCATTAATAATTTGGAAATTTTCGAGAGATATCTGGGATAAATATTTCCGACATTGATTTTCAGTTGTAGCTGTTTTTAAATTTAAGCGTTTCCTCACATTTTGACAAGTCTTCCCAAAAAAGCTGTTATTCATTAATTTAAAAAAAGATTTATCGAAATCATTTGTCGATTCCTGGCGTTTTTTGTTATTAAAAAGTACATATTTTTTAAGCCATGGCTCTTGGTTAAATCCGAGCACTCGATGAATTTTAGTTAATATTAACCCCTCTTCTAAATAAAATTTTAAATTTCTATAATGAATTACATAATTTTGTTTATCAAAAAGAGTTGGAATTAATTTCTTATTATTATTATTATATTTTAAATTTAATTTAGTTAATATTGATTTTTGATAATTTGATAATAAATCATAAGGAATGATGAGGTGTTCTGGAGCTAGCGGTAAGTCATTATGACGCTGGTGAATATTTGGGGGATATTTTAAATCAACTTCTAAAATATAGCCTATATCATTTCTATCGGGGATATTACGAATGTCTAAAGCATTTATCTCATCCTCAGATAACCATCTGAAATTATTTACAGGTAAATAAGAACTCATTACAAATCCATAGAGATTATTAGCATCTATCGAAATGATATAGTTATGTGGTTGATTTTTATCATAGGTTTTTGGAATTAGAGGGTTATTAGCTTTAGCAAATCGTTTTCCGCAGAGACATAGCCCCCCTCTCATCCCCCCCTCAATAAAAAGATACATATTAATATCTCGAAATAATTCCAGCTCGATTTTTGTCATTTTTAACCCGCAATTCCAAGTTAGGTCTGGAGCTGTTATGAAATATACTGGATCTAAATTATAATACTTTAAACTTAATTTTCTAAAATTTTGGAATATATCAGCTAATAATAAAGTGTCAACATATTGATATAATTTTAAATAATCCTTAAAATTTTTACAATGAAATTTTTCCCAAACTAATTTTGCATGCTGGTAATCATCATCACTAATATTTTCTCCAGATAATTCATTATAAAAATATTTTTTTGGGGGTAAACATCTCTCGTATAAAATATCTTCGTTTTTAAAATAAGAATAGGGAAAAATTCCTTTTCTTTTTAACAAATTTTTATTTTTGTTATTATAGAAAAATTGATTAAAAATAGGAAAATTATAATTCGCATTTTTTAAATTTTCTGTTAATCTATCTAGCGAGGAATTTAAAAATTGATAACTATCAATGAATTTAAAATGATCTAGAGTAAACGTTGTAAATTTTTCTGAATTTACAGGAATAATCTGAATTCTCGAAAATAGTTTTGGGGGGATATTTTTGAAAATCAGATGAGAGTCATAACCTGTAAAATTATGTAGTATAATGGGAATAAATTTTTTGAATCTATAATTCAAATTGCAGTGATTGTGGGACATTCCCCGAAATTTTCCTGTCAGGTGATCGTGGTCTCTTACTCTGATATCATCATTATTAAACCCCCCCTCACATATATGACACTGATGTTCATAATTATTGGGAATAGTATCTATATTCATTTCTACATAAGTATTTATTTTATCTAATAAAATATTTAATTGATTCTGAATATCAAATAAAAAATGCTTAATAGGATCTTTACCACAATAAAAATTACAATATAATAAAGTATCATCATTTTCAATAATAACAATAGAATAACATATAGGTTTATGAATCTGAATAGTTTTAGTAAAACTAGAATTTAGATTTACAGCATCTACGTGAACTTCCTCTAGAATTGATTCAAAATCTGCAAAAATCACCACAGGATGATATAATTGCTTTTCATAATTACTAAATTTAGCAATCGCCTTTTCTCCAGTCGGAGTAGAAACTTTTTGATATTTATAATTAGAGCATAATTTTATGTGCTCGTTTAAGGTATGGCTTCTCTGGAAGCCTATTAGACAGCGGGGACAGAATTTTCTAATCCCTGATTTTTCAGACAATAGTCTGTTAAAGTTTCTAATTAGAAAATAATGGGATTTATATAATAACAAATTAATTTCTTTTTCAAATTGATATTTACTTATATAAATAGGGTAAATTATTTCTTTTTCGTATCCAAATACTTGAATTTTCAAACAATTATTTTTTTCGAATGAGGGGATATTTTTAATATTTACTGGAAATTTTAGAGTATTTGTATTTAAATATTTCAAAAATTTCCTATACGAATAAATTGAATTTTTGTTATTAGTATTTGGATACAAACTAGCAATTATACAGTATAAAAAACAGTAATTATCACTACATTTAATATTCAACAAACAATGCTTATTTGATAGACGTTTGGGTAGGATGATCTTTCCGCAACCTCCATTCTCAGCCTTATAAATTCCTAAATGAATATCCACAAATATAATTTCTTTAATAATCCACCCAGACCCATTTTTAATAAACTGATCAATGAAGTTTAAAATTGTGTCGAAAGCATTTGTTAACCTTTCATTGATCATATATTGAGATAAAATATGTTCTACCCGACTGGAGAAAAATATGTCTTGAGTAATAATCTCATTCTCCAAATATTTTATAAATCTTATCTTTAAATTCAATAAAAATTTCATTCTCGAAATTAAATCATTATTAGTTAAAATACTATAAATAGTACCTCTAATATTTTCAAGTAAAATACTCGGATCGCTATAATTAGAGATAAATGCTCTATAACTTCTCACATAACCTTTGAACGCTGTTTTTCTTAATGCAAATGTGAAAGCCATATTACCATAGAATAAATTTTATACACTTAAAATATAATATTATATACTTAACATAGTATTAATTGAACACTGTTGTTCTTAATGCAAATGTGAAAGCCATATTACCATAGAATAAATTTTATACACTTAAAATATAATATTATATACTTAACATAGTATTAATTGAACACTGTTGTTCTTAATGCAAATGTGAAAGCCATATTACCATAGAATAAATTTTATACACTTAAAATATAATACTTAACATAGTATTAATTGAACACTGTTGTTCTTAATAAATTTTATATACTAAAAACCGTTATACACTTAAAACATAGTATTAAAACTAGAACTTTAAATTTTACTGTACTCATCCAAATGTTCTTGTATGGCGTTAAATGCTTGTTTATACTTCTTGAAGTCAGTCACCTTGATATTATATTTGTTGGGAGGGTATGACCCTCTGGATTTGCTTAGACACACATAAAAATTTGCCTTAAACTCCTGTATCTCGATTCTCTCCGAATCACTAATTTTAACTTTAAAGTCAGGAATTTTTGGTTGCTTACTTTTCTCCTCGGTTAAATCCAAGTCAAATCTCTGTTTTTTTTCAGTAGTCTCCCCAGTTTTTGTTTTTGACGCTCTCTTCTTAGTACTCTTCTTTTCGAAATCAAAGTCAAATTCTAGAATTAGTTTATAAAAATATATAATTTAAATTAAGATGGGTAATATTATTACTAAAATAGAATTACATACCTCCGTCTGATGACATTTTTTCTTTAGCACTAGAAGAATTAGCGAGTAGAAGAATCAGTGGGTGAAGAATTGATGAGTAAAGTTTTTAGGAAAAATTGCTCCCTTTTTATCCTCCGTTAGTGACCTACAATCGTGTTTGAGGTGACGCTTGCAAGTAAATTAGGGCAAATCCGTCTTTGAAGGTAACGGTTGAAACTAAATTAGGACATATCCGTCTTCGAAGGTAACGCTTCGGTATGAGGAAGTGTCATCGACCCTAGGTCACAGGGAGTGTTTGTGTGTTTTCCTGGTTAGGTTATTAACCTTCAAGAGTTGCAGTCATCAAGTTTAAAACAAACTATCTATCCTAAACTTACAAACTTTTTTAATAATCTCCCTATTGTTATACTAACCACTAACACGATGACAACAAAAACCTTCTGAGAGTATAATATAATATTTTTAAATATGACATGGAAAATAATGAGGAAAGTTGCTTTGAGGTGAGTGAGAAGAGTGCAGTTGCAGCATATAGAACCATGATTAGATGACAAAAAGACGGAGGAACTAGAACCCCCTCATAAAAAACACATCAAGGAATTAAATCATTTCAGCATAGTATCTTCATGAGAACAAAAGTGTCAATGGCATCATTCATCATCTCATTTAAACTCTATTATTTAATGTAGCTTTGCCTAGTGATACCAGTATTCATTTTACTTACCGAGTGTAGTCTAACAATCTATTCGCGTGTTTTAGTTTTATGTTTATTACACATGATTTTACAAATTATTTTTTAATGGTATGAATTGTAACTCGTGGTATTCTATATTTAAATTACCACTTTTAAAAAAGATGTAATCACATGGTGTAATACGATACTGCTTAATCAGAATTTTACTCGGCACAGACAGATACTTTATTTTTAAATACATTTTAGAATTTTTATTTAATTTGATTTTAGTAGTAATTTTATAACTGGTGATTAGATCTGTTTTAATGCATTTTATACCTGGTAATGTGGAGTACAATATTTTATATTTAGAAAAATGTGTCATGTTTTGTAATAATTCATCCTGTAATTGTTATATTCTAATTGGAGTCTATAGTATTTAAAGACAGCACAAAATTTAAAGTGTGTCAAACATTTTCATTAATTTTTATTTTCACATTTTAACATGATCTTTACATACAAAAACTTTTTTGTAATTTGTATTCATTAAAAATTGAATGTAGAATTTTTCTGTTAAATAAACTGTGTTCTCAATCAAAAATTTATTTTAAAATTTTTATTACACTCTCCTGTGGAATCATCATAAAAAATATTAATGGAGGAATTATATAACATCATAGCTGAGTTAATCAACTTCCTATCATATGCTTTAAAGTTGTTTCGGATAAAAACCATATTTTGTATGAGTCAGTTTGGTAGATGTCTATATTAAAATTTAAGAATTCAATTTTTGTATTGATGATGTCATATAAACTAAAGCTAAAATCATAAATCACCAGTATATTAAGCTGGATGAGAAAATCCTCTAGCTATTCTCACAGGTCAACCTGAATGCGGAAGTTTTTATCAGGGTTGTCAAGTTGATGGGTGAGGGAGAAATCCCCTACCCCTGGGTAAGAAACACGGAAGTAATCTTTTTTCTATAAATACTCGACAGACATTCACTAGCTTTTAGAGAAAAATCACGGTAGCAACCACTGGAGAAACATGAGTATCAATGAGTGGACTCAAGCAAAAATGGATAGTAAGTTTTTTTTTTAAAAAAATATGTTTAGTAGTAGTCCTAGCTATAATAATCTATATATAAAATTAATTTTACTATTTTAGATAAGCCCGGGGTTATACTAGATTGCCAGGGATTCAGATTTAAAAATGAAGCATGTTTACACCCATACAACGGATATTTAATACGACAGATGGGGTATACAGGTTTTAATTCGGAGGATTTTGGAGTTATTAATTTTTTCCACCCCGAAATACGGTGGGATAAATTAACTTTATCCGATAAAAAAACTGTTAGATTCTGTAATAGATTACATAAATTATATTTATCGTATAAGCCTGAAAATGATGAATGGATTCATCATGATGATATTGTTTTTACTTTTAAAAATTTATTTCAAAAATATGGATTTATTTTTTTTAAAGGGGGGGAAATAGAAAAACTTTTAATTCGTAGAGCAAATGATATCTGTAATACCGCCATTAAATCGCTAGATGTGGAAAAATTCGGAGTTCCAAAATCTTCCGAAATTAAAATACTGTGTCCCTATCATTGGGATTTCCAACACCATTGCGGCTTGTGTAATGTCTTTTCATATAAGCATTATATGAAAACAGGTAAAAATATATTATTTTGTTTTAAATATTACCTCATTTTGAAAATATTAAATATATTTTTACTTTTACATAGAATTATCGGATGTATTCTGAAAACCCTTCCTGCATTGAAGAAAAACATGAATGTAAATTTTGTAAATAAAAACACAATTTTATATTTTAAATAGATTTTTTTATTGAATTACAACATTGATTATTAGTTGTTACAATCGGTTTTGACAAATGAAAATTATTTTTAACAAACTTTTTAACAAATTCATCGTTATAAAATTTATCCGTTACATGTAATTCTGATAAACATAGATTTCTATTAATTTTATATAAAAAATATAAGCAAAAATAACCGCAGTTTAAGGAAAACAAACTTTGGTGAATAATATTATTCCAACAATATTTTTTTGAATTTCGTTTTATAAATCTGATGATATTTGCTTTCCTCGGTTTTAATCCATAACTGTCGTAATAAATGCAAGAATTTTTATCTTTCGTAAAAAATACTGATACCCAATGGCTTCCTCGCTTATTTCTTTCATCTAAATTAATTATAAATGATTGCTTATTACCAACTCGAAACGGGAGATCGTCTGATGCAAACACTCCCCCAAAATTTCTTTTTATTTTCGGATCGCTCGCCGCTAATCTCCATAAAGTAACGGTATTCATTAATAATCGGTGAATACAGTTCGTGAATGATCAATTTCTAAAGTATTATTATATTCCAACAAACAAATAACATTTACCGTTTCTTGTATCGCCTTTGAGAACTTTAGTTCAATAGCAATGTTTCCCAGCTGGTTCACGCTTATATGACCCTCAGATCCTGATTTATCAGGGGTGAGGTCAAAACAATATAGAGCATAGCCATCTTTATATTCATCATAAGATATATTTGTAGATCTGTGATGGTGAATACATCCAGTATCTTCAAATAAGGAGATAAAATTTCTTGCATAAATTTTATTGCTATAGTCCGGACAGTATGGTTTAGCGGGAACCATCTGATTGTCTTTTGATAAACATATATAATTTAAATTATAATTTTTAAAATTAAAAGGATTACGCTTTACATTTCCGTTAAATGCTGAGTTGGAAACTAATCCCAGAGTTATTCTGTAGGGTAGCTGACCTATAACTACATTCGAAATACTTGTAGACTGAATTCCACTCGTTAAAGTAAAAACTTTAACATCAGTTCTACGAAATGGCATTTTTATTATACCGGTTTGTAAGGCTTTTTCTATCCCAATTTGAACTGATGAACTGACATCTACTTTATTAATTTTCAACGATGCATTTTTAATAATGATTTTATACTCATCGTTATTTGCCATTAGTGCAAAATTTTCTTTAGATCTCTCCAATTTCACCCTCAGGTCCACATTGTTTATTAAAAGCTTTGGCTGATTTGCTAAATCGATATGAAGCCGCCCCATTAAATCTATTATTCTACTTTCTTTGCTAATGTTAAATCTTTTAACTAATCCATGGTTAGTGTTATTTTCATCTAAGGGATTTATCGAATCCATTTGTCCTGCAGTATCTTTAAAAAATAATGCGGTTGTTAAAAAAGTTTCTTGCATTTCTTTCGAATTAAATAGTAAGGCCTCTAATATACTTTTATATGGGTAATTAACATGAGCGCTAATCTGTTTATCATTTAAAAACATCGTACACTGTGAAAACATACTATTTAAAAAATAATTAACAGGTGTGACTTTGTCTTCAGAACTTAGATTCGATCCATCCTTCTTTAGAATTTTTGCTTGAATGCATAAATAAATTGAATGTAGATCCATATAATGCTCACCCGATCCTGATATCAGAAACTCAATAGGTGCTCTGCTATCCGATATGGTGGCTACTGGATGAGCAATAACTTCGTAAGTATTCTCAATTGCTAGTTGAGTCGAAACAGTATTAAATAGGTCCAATTCTGATTTGAGACAACCACACGAATGAGGATCCATTTCTAATCAGCAAAAATATCGTTAAGTTTTCGCTTCTTCTTCTTCTTTTGTGACTGAATTAATCTTTTTCCTCGTTTTCTTTTTATACCTGATCCTGTCTGGACTTTTTTAAGTATATCTTGCTTAATTTCAGATCCCACATCTTTAAAACGAGACTTTGTAGATTCTTTAAACGACTTCCCTCCAATTACATCCGATCCTACATTTGATGCAAATTTTAAAGCCTTGCTACCCAGATACTTCCCCACTTTAGAAATTAGGGGAATAGATTTTCGAAACAGATTCGTGAAAAATCCATATCCCCTCTGTATTTGCGGTCCAGCGAAATAATTCCCTCTTCCAAATTGTTGTGTAAAAGGAAAATCGTGTTTCCATATCGTTCCTCCTGCCTGATTGCAGTAATAATTTATACAATCCTTAGGATCGAGCTTCATTTTCTACTTCTCAAAGACGAACTAACGTTAATAAATAAAATATAACGATATTTATATCTGTTTAAAAGATAAAACTAATAATGTTTTTCCCCCAAAAAAGATGATTTCTTTCCCGTTAGCAGTTCGCAGCTCAATTTCAATTGTATCAATATAATTACGGGTTAATGGAAAGTATAGAGGGGACTGGTAAACTCTAACTATTTGATCGGTCTTCTCCCCCATCACAGGTATAACCCTTAAAAGAGGAGCAGATATATCTCCAACACGATGAGAAGCAACAATATTTGAATAAATAAAAATTTCTGAAATTCCTGCAGACAATTCGATTGGATAGTCGCTCACATATTCACCCTCAGAAAATTTGTGTGTTTTAAACCCTAACAAATCTTTTAATTCGTTTCCAAATTCAATCGTTATATTTTTAGGAACTTTTAAAATGATTTTGTTATTAGGTAGTAATGCTAATTTAGTATATTTAAAAATCCCTAAAAATTTTTCTGCAGATGAATAAAGTCCAATAGGAATAAAAATTTTTTCCTCTACATCAATTTCCTCGACAACTTTTTTATTTCTTTCTATTAAAAGTATAAATTGATCTTTATAAAATTTAGAATTTGATATATATTCCCCTGACTCCGCTCGCAATATTAAATTTGAAGTGCCTTGTTTAAATATAATTTCTTTCAGCGGAAAATTTAATAAATAAAGTAATTTGTGAGCATTTTTTTTCGTAATATGCAGCTCAAATCCTTCTTTCAAATTTATTTTTATGTCTTTATAATTCTTGTCTAAAACGAATTCTGCCGTGTTAGACCCTGTTAATGAAACTATATTCTTGTTTATCCAATCGAAAAGAGTCTCTCCTTCATTTTCTTTAGCTGTAGTTAATGGAATCACATATGTTTTATCTTCTATTTTTTCTCTCCTAATCTTATGTCTAGTAATAGTATAATCATTATTATGATTAGATATATTAAACCAATTTCTAGGAATAATAACTTCTGTCAAACCAACCACCCATTTTCCATGTAAATCAATAGGCGGACTCATTTTCACGGTGAAATGAGATTGGTTATTTTCAGGGAATAACTTCATGCTGGCATTGCTTGTCAGAGTCACAAAAAAGTCTGATTGCATCATTTTGTTACCTTCTGTAATTCTTCTGTATAAAATCGTCCTTCCAAAATCTCGTTATTTAAATCCTTTAATATATATGTTGGAGGATGAGATGGAAAACGATCATGAATAATAAATATTTCCTTAGTCCAACCGGGTAGGTATCCTCGACTAAATGTTTTACGTATTTTCGAAATTCGAACAAACTCACCAATATTAAATTTAAACGTATTTCCTCCTTTTATACCATACAACTTTTCGAAAATCATGCTATGATGTAGGGGGGTAACTTCCGATGGAGACATGCCAATACTTCTATGAAAACTATTATTATAACTTTTCACAATATCTGATAATTTATCGATATATTTATAAGAATTACGATAAGTAAATAATCTATATATTTTATTCCGCAAAGTTTTATTTAATCTTTCCACAACTGCTGCTTTTGTATCTGAATGAGTTGAATAATGATTAATTTTAAATTTTTTAAAAAGATTTTTTACTAATCTATTATAAAATTCTTTTCCTTTATCAGTTTGTAAATTTTTCGGAACGTTTCTTTTTTTAAAAATGGTTTGAAAAGCATTAAAAACTGACTGAGGTTTTTTATCTTTTATAGCTACGACATAGCAATACTTAGTAAATACATCGATTACAGTTAGTAAATATTTTATTCCATTATTAAATCTAGAAAATTGTTTTAATACAATTAAATCAGCTTGCCATAAGTCGTTAGGATAAAAACTTTTAGTTTTTCTTCGCGAATATTTAATTCGTACAGGTTTATGAAGTGTATAAGTTAATTGAGAAGACAACCATTTTTTAACATCAGATCGCGGTAAATTCGATTCTTTAACTAATTTACTCACACCACCAAAAGATGCTGGAGATTTCGGATTATAGTATATCGATTTCAAAAGTTTTTCCATTCAAAATTTTTCTTCCTCTTCCTCTTAGATTTTTTCGGTTGATGAAATAGCGATGGAGAGAAAATTTCTTCTGGAGTTTCCAGTGATTTCGGTTGATATTGTATTTTTTCAGGTAATGTTGTCAAACCTTTGTTTCCAATCCACTCTTGTGGAAGGTTTATTTTCTTTAAAATAGTCCAAAATTCGTTAAAACCAACAGGAGGTGATACCGTTTTCCTATTTCGCATAACATACGAAACGAGGTCTACCATATGACTTCCGATAATGGGTTTCCCTTCAATTGTTAATTCACCTTTAGAATTCCATCCATAATGATTTCGATCAAGCTTAGCAATTAAATGTGGTATATATTTTTGATATAATTGAGGTACTGATAAAGTTATTTGTTTAATAAATCCATCGTCGTGATCAGCTTTTTCTTTTAGTCGAGATTCTGTTTCTTCTGTTTGGTTAGACACAACAGATACTCTAACAGGTTCTTTAGGAGTGTGAACGGTTTTCTGATATCTCGAAATCAATTGACTTAATAGCTTGACTTTACTGTCATCAGGTAAATTTGTACTCTCAAGTAATTCCTCGATATTAGAACCAATTCTTATTTCAGGCTTTTGATAACTCATCAGTAATTCGGGAGGAACTAGGGCCATCTGCTTCGCCATTAAATTCTTTTTCCTATTACTTTACCAATTAATCCTCCTGCCATAGACAATAATGGAGCCAGTAGAAGAGGAAGGAATCCACCGGATTGATTAACCAAAATTTTTTTCTTGGTATTTAAAGGAATGTGTTTTTCACTTAATTTCCTGATAATTTTTTTATATTTTCCTAATTTACGAACATCAGCAGGTATATTTCCTCTCCGCAAATTATCACATATTTCGCACAAAACTTTAATCTGATTTGGAGTAGCTTCTTTCAATATTGCTTTTCGTTGAGAAGGAGTAGTCTTCGCTAAAAAAGCCAGCATATGATAATTTTTCTTTACGTTCTTCATTTTATAGGCAAGTATATCCAGAAAATACCTTGTTTGTCAGGAAAACAGGAATCTCTCACAGAAAATTTCTTATCCGTTGTAGGATGAAAATCCAATAACAAATAACCAAATTCCTTTTCTGTTGCTTTTTTATATGCATCCATGAAAAAATTAAATTTTCCTGCAAAAGCCTGACGACCCAAGCAATTCACCTGACTTTCATCACGATTATTTTTAAATAAAATCAAGTAATGAGTATTTAAACTTATATCTCTCATAATCTTATTTTTCGGAAACAAATTTTGCATTATTAAAATCACACTTACATTACAATGATGAGATTCTGTTGTAAACAAAAATGCTGTTTTTGGAGACAACTCATGCATCAAATCATCGATTATTATCAAATCCCATCCTTCAACAGATTCTGGTAACCCATACATAAATGTGATATCGCTTTCTTCTTGAAAAAACGGTAGATATACAGAGTAACACCACAAAATCTTCTTCAGAGAATTTTCATAAATTTTGTTGTGAATAATTTTTCTTACTAATGTGGTTTTTCCCGATTGGGAAGGACCCACAATTACACAAGTACTAGGATGTTTGAAATACATATTAATCAACCTTGTCAACCTTGGGGAATTTAGAAAATTTATAATATTTCATTCCTGGACTTATCTCTTTAAA
>NW_027122466.1:0-28359 GCF_030686945.1 Centruroides vittatus | reverse complement strand
TTTAAAATATTACAAAAAGTATCAGAGAAAGTCGACTTGCACTAATTTGTATATATTCACAATGACTTACACTGACTTGTCCCAACTTGAATCAACTTCCATAGACTTGCACAGACTTTACCGACTTGCATCTACTTGCATAGACTTGCACAAACTTGCATTGACTTGCAATGATTCGCATCAACTTGCGTAAACTTGCACCAGATTGCATTGACTTGCACCAACTTGCATGGACTTGCATCGACTTGCACTGATATGCATGAACTTGCACCGACTTGCAAAGACTCGCACCAAGTAGCACCGATATGCACTGACTCGCACCGACTTGAACCGATTAGTATGGACTTGCACCGACTTGCACTGACTTGTGCTGACTCACATCTACTTGCATAGACTTGCATCGACTTGCACCAACTTGTACCGACTTGCAATTACTTGCATAGACTTGCACTGACTTGCACCAACTTGCATAAACTTGAACCGATTTGCATTGATTTACATGAACTTGCACAAACTTGCATCGACTTGCACCGACTTGCATTGACTTGCATCAACCTACAAAAACTTGCACTGACTTGCACACAGTTTTATTGATTTGCACTGACTCGCACCAACTTTCATTGACTTGTATTGACTTGCAATGACTTGCATAGACTTGCACTGATGGGCATTGACTTTAATAAACTTGCACCGACTTGCATTGACTTGAACTGACTTAAATAGACTTGCATAAACTTTCACTGAATTGCATCAACTTTCACTGACTTGCATGGACTAGCACTGACTTGCACCGACTTGCACTGACTTGCTCCGACTTGCATTGACTCGAAATATCACAAAAAGTATCGAAAAATTTCGAAAAACTTGTGTTTCAACTTTTCGATGTTTTATTGAATCTACGTAAAAAATTTACATATACAAGATTAATATTTTAGTAAGGTTTGACACAAGGTGTGTTTTTAAACTCGGCTACATCAAAACTATAGTGTTGGATTAGTAGGATTTTGAAATATTACAATAAGTATCAGAAAAAGTGGAAAAATTTGTGTTCTAACTTTTTAATGTTCTATTGCGTCTACGTATAAAATTTTCATATACAAGATAAATACCTTAATAAGGTTTGACACGGTGTTGTTTTAAAATCAACTACATCAAAACTATAGTGCTTAATAATTAAGTTTCAGAAATATAACAGAAAGTATTAGTAAAAGTCAAAAAACATGTGTTTTAACGTTTCGATGTTTTATGACGTCTACGTAAAAAGTTTACATATATACAATAAATACCTTTATAAGTTTTAACGCAGGTTGTTGTTTTAAACTCTGCAACATTCAAATTATAATGCTGGATTAGTAAGTTTTCAAAATATTACAAAAGATATAAAGAAAGTCGACTTGCACTGACTTGCACCGACTTGCAATGATTCGTATGAACTTGATCTGACTTGCACCGACTCGTACCGACTTGCATCGACTTGCAAAGATTTGCATTGACTTGCACCGATTTTATCGACTTGCATCGATTTGCATATCCTTGCATTTTTTTGCATTGACTTGCATTGACTTGCATTGACTTGCACCAACTTGTACCGACTTGCAATGATTTGCATAGACTTGCACAAACTTGCACAGACTAGCATCGACTCGCACTGACTTGCATTGATTTGCACCAACTGGCATTCACTTACACCAACCTGCATCGACTTACATTGATTTGCATCAACTTCTACCGACTTGCAATGACTTGCCTAGACTTGAACCGACTGTCACCAACTTGCATAGACTTGCACTGATTTGCACCAATATGCATGGACTTGAACCAACTTGAACTGACTTGCACAAACTTGCACTGACTTGCACCGACTTACATTGACCTGCATCGACTTGCACCGACTTGCATTGACTTGAAATATAACAAGAAGTATCAAAAAAAATCGAAAAACTCGACTTTCAACTTTTCGATGTTGTATCGCGTCTACAGTAAAAATTTACGTATATAAAATAAATACCTTGGTAAGCTTTAACGCAATTTGTTGTTCTAAACTTGGAGATAGCAAAACTATAGACCTTGATTAATCAGTTTTTAAAATATTTCAAAAAGTATCAGAAAAAGTCGAAAAACTCGACTTTCAACTTTTCAATGTTTTATCGCGTCTACAGTAAAAATTTACATATATAAGATAAATACCTCGGTGAGGTTTAACGCAATTTGTTGTTCTATACTCGGTGATACTAAAACTATAGATTTGGTTTAGAAAGTTTTCAAAATATTTCAAAAAGTATCAGAATAAGTCGAAAAACTCGACTTTCAACTTTTCGATGTTCTGTCGCGTCTACAGTAGTAATTTACATATATAAAATAAATACCTTTAAAAGGTTTAACGTAATTTGTTGTTCTAAACTCAGTGATACCAAAACTATTGACTTGGATTAGAAAGTTTTCAAAATATTACAATAAAGTGTCAGAAAAAGTCGAAAAAACTCGACTATCAACTTTTCGATGTAGTATCGCGTCTACAGTAACAATTTACATATATGAAATGAATTCTTTGGTGACGTTTTACGCGATTCGTTGTTTTAAACTTGATGACACAAAAACTATAAACATGGATTAGTAAGTTTTCAATATATTTTAAAAAGTATCAGAAAATGTCGAAAAACTTGACTTTAAACTTTTCGATGTTCTATCGCGTCTACAGTAAAAATTTACATATATAAAATAAATATTTTTGTAAGGTGAACGCAATTTGTTTTTCTAAACTCGGTGATACCAAAACTATAAACCTGAATTAATAAGTTTTCAAAATGTTTCAAAACGTATCAGAAAAAGTCGAAAGACTTGACTTTTAACTTATCGATGTTGTATCGCGTCTACAGTAAAAATTTACATATATAAAATGAATTCCTTGGTGACGTTTTACGCGATTTGTTGTTTTAAACTTGATGACACCGAAACTATAAACATGGATTAGTAAGTTTTCAATATATTTTAAAAAGTATCAGAAAATGTCGAAAAACTTGACTTTAAACTTTTCGATGTTCTATCGCGTCTACAGTAAAAATTTACATATATAAAATAAATATTTTTGTAAGGTGAACGCAATTTGTTTTTCTAAACTCGGTGATACCGAAACTATAAACCTGAATTAATAAGTTTTCAAAATGTTTCAAAACGTATCAGAAAAAGTCGAAAGACTTGACTTTTAACTTATCGATGTTGTTTCGCGTCTACAGTAAAAATTTACATATATAAAATAAATTCCTTGGTGAGGTTTTACGCAATTTGTTGTTTTAAACTTGATGATACCAAAACTATAGACATGGATTAGTAAGTTTTCAAAATATTTAAAAAAGTATCAGAAAAAATCAAAAAATTCGACTTTCAATTTTACAATGTACTATCGCGTCTACAGTAAAAATTTACATATATAAAATAAATACCTATATAAAGTTTAACGCAATTTGTTGTTTTAAACTCGAAGATACTAAAACTGTAGACTTGGATTAGTAAGTTTTCAATATATTTTAAAAAGTATCAGAAAAAGTCGAACAACTCGACTTTTAACTTTTCGATGTTTTATCGCGCTTACAGTAAAAATTTACATATATAAAATGAATTCCTTGGTAAGGTTTAACGCAATTTGTTGTTCTGAACTTAGTAATACCAAAACTATTGACCTGGATTAGAAAGTTTTCAAAATATTACAATAAAGTATCAGAGAAAGTTGACTTGCACTGATTCGTATAGACTTACAATGACTTGCACCGACTTGTCCAAACTTGAATCAGCTTCCATAGACTTGCACTGACTTTACCGACTTGCATAAACTTGCATAGACTTGCACGGACTTGCATTGACTTGCACCGAATTGCATTGACTTGCACTAACTTGCATGGACTTGCATGGACTTGCACTGATATGCATGAACTTGCACCGACTTGCAACGACTTGCACAAAGTAGCATTGACTTGCACTGACTTGCACCGACTTAAACCGATTCGTATGGACTTGCACCGAATTGCACTAACTTGTGCTGACTTGCATCGACTTGCATAGACTTGCACCGATTTGCAATGACTTAAATTGACTTGCACCAACTTGCACCGACTTGCATTGAATTAAAATATCACAAGAAGTATCAAAAAAAGTCTAAAACTTTTGTTTTAACTTTTCGATATTTCATCGCGTCTACGAAAAAAATTTACATATACAAAATTAATATTTCGGAAGAATTTGACACAGTGTTTTTTTAAACTCGGCCACATCAAAACTATAGTGCTAAATTAATAAGTTTTCGAAATATTACAATGAGTATCAGAATAAGTCGAAAAATATGTGTTTCAACTTTTCAATGTTTTATCGTGTCTTCGTGAGAAATTTACATGTACAGAATAAATACCTTGGAACGGTTTGACGCAGGGTATTGTTTTAAACTCTACTATAGCGAAACTATAGTGCTGGATTAGTAAGTTTTCGAAATATAACAGAAAGTATTAAAATAGACCAAAAAACTTGTGTTTAAACTTTTCGATGTTCTATCGCGTCTACAGTAAAAATTTACATATATAAAATAAATACCTCTGTGAGGTTTAACGCAACTTGTTGTTCTAAACTCGGTGATTTTAAAACTATAGACATAGATTAGTAAGTTTTCAAAATATTTGAAAAAGTATCAGAAAAAGTCAAAAAACTCGAGTTTCAACTTTCCGATGTTCTATCGCGTCTACAGTAAAAATGTACATATATAAAATAAATATTTCTGTAAGGTTCAACGCAATTTGTTTTTCTAAACTCGATGAAACCAAAACTATAAACCTGGATTAGTAAGTTTTCAAAATATTTCAAAAAGTATCAGAAAAAGTCAAAAAATTCGACTTTCATTTTTCGATGTTCTATCGCGTCTACAGTAAAAATTTACATATATAAAATAAATCCTCGGTAAGGTTCAACGCAATTTGTTGTTTTAAACTCGGTGATACCAAAACTATAAACCTGGATTAGTAAGTTTTCAAAATATTTCAAAAAGTATTAGAAAAAGTCAAAAAATTCGACTTTCATTTTTACAATGTTCTATCGCGTCTACAGTAAAAATTTACATATATAAAATGAATACCTTTGTGAGGTTTAACGCAATTTGTTGTTCTAAACTCAGTGATACCAAAACTATAAACTTTGATTAGTAAGTTTACAAAATATTTCAAAAAGTATCAGAAAAAGTCGAAAAACTCGACTTTCAACTTTTCGATGTTTGATCGCGTCTACAGTAAAAATTTACATATATGATATAAATACCTTAATATCCTTTAACGCAATTTGTTGTTCTAAACTCGGTAATACTGAAACTATAAACCTGGATTAGTAAGTTTTCAAAATATTTTAAAAAGTATCAGAAAAAATCGAAAAACTCGAGTTTCAACTTTTCGATGTTTTATCGCGTCTACAGTAAAAACTTACATATATAGAATAAATTCCTCGGTAAGGTTTAACGCAATTTGTTTTTCTAAACTCAGTGATAAAAGAACTATAGATTTTGATTAGTAAGTTTTTAAAATATTTCAAAAAGTATCAGAAAAAGTCAAAAAACTCGAGTTTCAACTTTTTGATGTTTTATCGCGTATACAGTAAAAATTTACATATATATAATAAATACTTTGGTGAGATTTAACGCAATTTGTTGTTTTTAACTCGGAGATACTAAAACTGTAAACTTGAATTAGTAAGTTTTCAAAATATTTCAAAAAGTATCAGAAAAAGTCGAAAAACTCGACTTTCAACTGTTCGATGTTCTATCGCGTCTACAGTAAAAATTTACATATATAAAATAAATATTTTTGTGAGGTTTAACGCAATTTGTTGTTCTAAACTTGGTGATACCAAAACTATAAACCTGGATTAGTAAGTTTTCAAAATATTTAAAAAGTATCAAAAAAAGTCAAAAAACTTGACTTTCAATTTTACGATGTTCTATCGCGTCTACAGTAAAAATTTACATATATAAAATGAATACTTTTATAAGGTTTAACGCAATTTGTTCTTTTAAACTCGGTGATATTAAAACTATAAACCTGGATTAGTAAGTTTTCAAAATATTTCAAAAAATATCAGAAAAAGTCGAAAAACTCGACTTTTAACTTCTCGATGTTCTATCGCATTTACAGTAAAAATTTACATATATGAAATAAATTCCTCAGTAAGGTTTAACGCAATTTTTTGTTCGAAACTCGGTGATACTAAAACTATAAACTTGGATTAGTAAGTTTACAAAATATTTCAAAAAGGATCATAAAATGTCGATAAAAATCGACTTTTAACTTATCGATGTTGTATCGCGTCTACAGTAAAAATTTACATATATAAAATAAATAGCTTGGTAAGGTTTAACGCAATTAGTTGTTCTAAACTCAGTTATACCAAAACTATAAACCTAAATTGATAAGTTTTCAAAATATTTCAAAACGTATCAGAAAAACTTAAAGAACTCGAGTTTAAACTTTTCGATATTCTATCGCGTCTACAGTAAAAATTTACATATATAAAATAAATACCTATATAAGGTTTAACGCAATTTGTTGTTCTAAACTCAGTGATACTAAAACTATAAACTTGGATTAGTAAGTTTTTAAAATATTACAAGAAGTATCAGAGAAAGTCGACTTACACTGATTTGTATATATTTACAATGACTTCCACCGACTTGTTTCAACTTTAATCGGCTTTCATAGACTTGCACCGACTTTACCGACTTGCATCAACTTGCACAGACTTGCACAAACTTGCATTGACTTGCAATGATTTGCATCGACTTGCGTAAACTTGCACCAGATCGCATTAACTTGCACCAACTTGCATGGACTTGCATCGACTTGCACTGATATGCATTAACTTGCACCGACTTGCAAAGACTTGCACCAAGTAGCACCGATATGCACTGACTTGCACCGACTTGAACCGATTAGTATGGACTTGCATCGACTTGCACTGACTCGTGCTGACTTACATCTACTCGCATAGAGTTGCACCGACTTGCACCGACTTGTATTGACTTGCAATTACTTGCATAAACTTGCACTGATTTGCACCAACTTGCATAGACTTGAATTGATTTGCATTGATTTACATGAACTTGCACAAACTTGCATCGACTTGCACCGACTTACATTGACCTGCATCGACTTGCACCGACTTGCATTGACTTGAAATATCACAAGAAGTATCAAAAAAAGTCGAAAAACTCGAGTTTCAACTTTTCGATGTTGTATCGCGTCTACAGTAAAAATTTACATATATAAAATAAATACCTTGGTAAGGTTTAACGCAGGTTGTTGTTCTAAACTCGGTGATAAGCAAATCTATAGATCTTAGATTAGTAAGTTTTTAAAATATTTTGAGAAGTATCAGAAAAAGTCGAAAAACTCGACTTTCAACTTTTCGATGTTCTATCGCGTCTACAGTAAAAATTTACATATATAAAATAAATACCTTGGTACGGTTTAACGCAAGTTGTTGTTCTATAACTCAAAGATAGCAAAATTATAGATCTAGATTAGTAAGTTTTCAAAATATTTTAAAAAGTATCAGAAAAAGTCGAAAAACTCGACTTTCAACTTTTCGATGTTCTATCGCGTCTACAGTAAAAATTTACATATATAAAATAAATACCTTAATACGGTTTAACGCAAGTTGTTGTTCTATAATTCAGAGATAGCAAAATTATAGATCTAGATTAGTAAGTTTTCAAAATATTTTGAGAAGTATCAGAAAAAGTCGAAAAACTCGAATTTCAACTTTTCGATGTTCTATCGCGTCTACAGTAAAAATTTACATATATAAAATAAATATCTTAGTACAGGTTTAACGCAGGTTATTTTATAATTCAAACTGATAGCAAAATTATAGATCTAGATTAATAAGTTTTCAAAATATTTTGAGAAGTATCAGAAAAAGTCGAAAAACTCGACTTTCAACTTTTCGATGTTCTATCGCGTCTACAGTAAAAATTTACATATATAAAATAAATACCTTGTACGGTTTAACGCAAGTTGTTGTTCTAAATTCAAGTGATAGCAAAATTATTAGATCTAGGATTAGATAAGTTTTCAAAATATTTTGAGAAGTATCAGAAAAAGTCGAAAAACTCGAATTTCAACTTTTCGATGTTCTATCGCGTCTACAGTAAAAATTTACATATATAAAATAAATACCTTAGTACGGTTTAACGCAGGTTGTTTTATAATTCAAATGACAGCAAAATTATAAATCTAGATTAGTAAGTTTTCAAAATATTTTGAAAAGTATCAGAAAAAGTCGAAAAACTCGAATTTCAACTTTTCGATGTTCTATCGCGTCTACAGTAAAAATTTACATATATAAAATAAATACCTTAGTACGGTTTAACGCAGGTTATTCTTGTAATTCAAAGGAAAGCAAATTATAAATCTAGATTAGTAAGTTTTCAAAATATTTTGAAAAGTATCAGAAAAAGTCGAAAAACTCGAATTTCAATTTTTCGATGTTCTATCGCGTCTACAGTAAAAATTTACATATATAAAATAAATACCTTAGTACGGTTTAACGCAGGTTATTCTTATAATTCAGATGAAAGCAAAATTTAGATCTAGATTAGTAAGTTTTAAAAATATTTTGAGAAGTATCAGAAAAAGTCGAAAAACTCGAGTTTCAACTTTTCGATGTTTTATCGCGTCTACAGTAAAAATTTACATATATATAATAAATACTTTAATAAGCTTTAACGCAGTTAGTTGTTGTAAACTCGGTGATACTGAAATTATAGATTTAGATTAGTAAGTTTTCAAAATATTTTGAGAAGTATCAGAAATAATCGAAAAACTCGAGTTTCAGACTTTTCGATGTTCTATCGCGTCTACAGTGAAAATTTACATATATATAATAAATTTTTTGGTACGGTTTAACGCAAGATATTCTTATTATTATGGAAATATTAGAATTATAGATCAAGATCAGTAAGTTTTTAAAGTATTTTGAGAAGTATCAGATAAAGTCGTAATACTCGAGTTTCAACTTATCGATTTTATATCGCGTCTACAGTGAAAATTTACATATATAAAATAAATACCTGTGTAAGGTTTAACGCAGATTGTTGTTCTAAACTCAATAATATTAAAATTATAAATCTAAATTAGTAAGTTTTCAAAATATTTTGAGAAGTATCAGAAATAATCGAAAAACTCGAGTTTCAACTTTTCGATGTTCTATCGCGTCTACAGTAAAAATTTACATATATAAAATGAATTTTTTGGTACGGGTTAACGCAGGTTGTTTTCATTATTAAGCTGATATTGAAATTATAAATCTTGATTAATAAGTTTTTAAAATATTTTAAGAAGTATCAGAAATAGTCGAAAAACTCGACTTTCAACTTTTCGATGTTCTATCGCGTCTACAGTGAAAATTTACATATATAAAATAAATACCTGTGTAGAGTTTAACGCTGGTTGTTGTTGTAAACTCGGTGCTATAAAAACTATAGATTTAAATTAGTAAGTTTTTTAAATATTTTGAGTATTATCAGAAAAAGTCGAACAATTCAAGTTTCAACTTATCGATGTTCTATCGCGTCTACATTAAAAATTTACATATATAAAATAAATTTCTTAATACGGTTTAACGCATGTTATTTTTGTAATTCAGAATTTATTAAAAATATACATCTAGATTTGTAAGTTTTTAAAATATTTTAAAAAGTATAAAAAAAAGTCGAAATACTCGAGTTTCAACTTTTCGATGTTCTATCGCGTCTACAGTGAAAATTTACATATATAAAATAAATACCTGTGTAGAGTTTAACGCTGGTTGTTGTTGTAAACTCGGTGCTATAAAAACTATAGATTTAAATTAGTAAGTTTTTTAAATATTTTGAGTATTATCAGAAAAAGTCGAACAATTCAAGTTTCAACTTATCGATGTTCTATCGCGTCTACATTAAAAATTTACATATATAAAATAAATTTCTTAATACGGTTTAACGCAATTTGTTGTTCTAAACTCAGTGATACTAAAACTATAAACTTGGATTAGTAAGTTTTTAAAATATTACAAGAAGTATCAGAGAAAGTCGACTTACACTGATTTGTATATATTTACAATGACTTCCACCGACTTGTTTCAACTTTAATCGGCTTTCATAGACTTGCACCGACTTTACCGACTTGCATCAACTTGCACAGACTTGCACAAACTTGCATTGACTTGCAATGATTTGCATCGACTTGCGTAAACTTGCACCAGATCGCATTAACTTGCACCAACTTGCATGGACTTGCATCGACTTGCACTGATATGCATTAACTTGCACCGACTTGCAAAGACTTGCACCAAGTAGCACCGATATGCACTGACTTGCACCGACTTGAACCGATTAGTATGGACTTGCATCGACTTGCACTGACTCGTGCTGACTTACATCTACTCGCATAGAGTTGCACCGACTTGCACCGACTTGTATTGACTTGCAATTACTTGCATAAACTTGCACTGATTTGCACCAACTTGCATAGACTTGAATTGATTTGCATTGATTTACATGAACTTGCACAAACTTGCATCGACTTGCACCGACTTACATTGACCTGCATCGACTTGCACCGACTTGCATTGACTTGAAATATCACAAGAAGTATCAGAAAAAGTCGAAAAACTCGAGTTTCAACTTTTCGATGTTCTATCGCGTCTACAGTAAAAATTTACATATATAAAATAAATACCTTGGTAAGGTTTAACGCAAGTTGTTGTTCTAAACTCGGTGATAGCAAATTATAGATCTTGATTAGTAAGTTTTAAAAATATTTAAAGAAGTATCAGAAAAAGTCGAAAAACTCGAGTTTCAACTTTTCGATGTTGTATCGCGTCTACAGTAAAAATTTACATATATAAAATAAATACCTTGGTACGGTTTAACGCAAGTTGTTGTTCTAAACTCAAAGATAGCAAAATTATAGATCTAGATTAGATCAGTTTTTAAAATATTTTAAGAAGTATCAGAAAAAGTCGAAAAACTCGAGTTTTAACTTTTCGATGTTCTATCGCGTCTACAGTAAAAATTTACATATATAAAATAAATACCTTAGTACGGTTTAACGCAATTGTTGTTCTATAACTCAGATGATACTAAAATTATAGATCTGGATTAGTAAGTTTTCAAAATATTTCAAAAAGTATCAGAAAAAGTCGAAAAACTCGAGTTTCAACTTTTCGATGTTCTATCGCGTCTACAGTAAAAATTTACATATATAAAATAAATACCTCAGTACGGTTTAACGCAAGTTGTTTTCTAAACTCAGCGAATACCAAAATTATAAATCTAGATTAGTAAGTTTTCAAAATATTTCGAGAAGTATCAGAAAAAGTCGAAAAACTCGAGTTTCAACTTTTCGATGTTCTATCGCGTCTACAGTAAAAATTTACATATATAAAATAAATACCTCTGTAAGGTTTAACGCAGTGTTTTCTTAAATCTCAAATGAACAAATCTATAGATCTGGATTAGTAAGTTTTCAAAATATTACATGAAAGTATCAGAAAAAGTCGAAAAACTCGAGTTTCAACTTTTCGATGTTCTATCGCGTCTACAGTAAAAATTTACATATATAAAATAAATACCTTGTACGGTTTACGCAGGTTGTTGTTTTAAACTTCGATGACAAGCAAATCTATAGATCTGGATTAGTAAGTTTTCAAAATATTTTAAGAAGTATCAGAAAAAGTCGAAAAACTCGAGTTTCAACTTTTCGATGTTCTATCGCGTCTACAGTAAAAATTTACATATATAAAATAAATACCTTATAAGGTTTAACGCAAGTTGTTGTTCTAAACTCGGATGATACAAAATTATAGATCTGGATTAGTAAGTTTTCAAAATATTTCGAAAAGTATCAGAAAAAGTCGAAAAACTCGACTTTCAACTTTTCGATGTTTATCGCGTCTACAGTAAAAATTTACATATATAAAATGAATTCCTTGGTACGGTTTAACGCAATTTGTTGTTCTAAACTTCAGTGATACTAAAACTATAGACTCTAGATTAGTAAGTTTTTAAAATATTACAAGAAGTATCAGAGAAAGTCGACTTACACTGATTTGTATATATTTACAATGACTTCCACCGACTTGTCTCAACTTGAATCGGCTTTCATAGACTTGCACCGACTTTACCGACTTGCATCAACTTGCATAGACTTGCACAAACTTGCATTGACTTGCAATGATTCGCATCGATCTGCGTAAACTTGCACCAGATCGCATTAACTTGCACCGACTTGCATGGACTTGCATCGACTTGCACTGATATGCATTAACTTGCACCGACTTGCAAAGACTCGCACCAAGTAGCACTGATATGCACTGACTTGCACCGACTTGAACCGATTAGTATGGACTTGCACCGACTTGCACTGACTCGTGCTGACTTACATCTACTTGCATAGACTTGCACCGACTTGCACCTACTTGTACCGACTTGCAATTACTTGCATAGACTTGCACTGACTTGCACTGACTTGCATAGACTTGAACCGATTTGCATTGATTTACATAAACTTGCACAAACTTGCATCGACTTGCACCGACTTGCATTGACTTGCATCAACTTGCAAAAACTTGCACTGACTTGCACACACTTTTATTGATTTGCACTGACTCGCACCAACTTTCATTGACTTGTATTGACTTGCAATGACTTGCATAGACTTGCACTGATGAGCATTGACTTTCATAAACTTGCACCGACTTGCATTGACTTGCACCGACTTAAATAGACTTGCATAAACTTTCACCGAATTGCATCGACTTTCACTGACTTGAGTAGATTTGCACCAACTTGCACCAATGTGCACTGACTTGCTCCGACTTGCATTGACTCGAAATATCACAAGAAGTATCGAAAAATTTCGAAAAACTTGTGTTTCAACTTTTCGATGTTTTATCGAATCTACGTAAAAAATTTACATATACAAGATTAATATTTCAGTAAGGTTTGACACCAGGTGTGTTTTTGAACTCGGCTACATCAAAACTATAGTGTTGGATTAGTAGGATTTTGAAATATTACAATAAGTATCAGAAAAAGTGGAAAAACTTGTGTTTTAACTTTTTAATGTTATATTGCGTCTACGTATAAAATTTTCATATACAAGATAAATACCTTAATAAGGTTTGACACGGTGTTGTTTTAAAATCAACTACATCAAAACTATAGTGCTTAATAAGTAAGTTTTAGAAATATAACAGAAAGTATTAGTAAAAGTCAAAAAACATGTGTTTTAACGTTTCGATGTTTTATGACGTCTACGTAAAAAGTTTACATATATACAATAAATACCTTTATAAGTTTTAACGCAGGTTGTTGTTTTAAACTTTGCAACATTTAAATTATAATGCTAGATTAGTAAGTTTTCAAAATATTACAAAAGATATAGAAGAAAGTCGACTTGCACTAACTTGCACTGACTTGCAATGATTCGTATGGACTTGCACTGACTTGCACTGACTCGTACCGACTTGCATCGACTTGCAAATATTTGCATAAACTTGCACCGATTTTATCGACTTGCATCGATTTGCATATCCTTGCATCCTTTTGCATTGACTTGCATTGACTTGCATTGACTTGCACCAACTTGTACCGACTTGCAATGATTTGCATAGACTTTGCACAAACTTGCACAGACTAGCATCGACTCGCACTGACTTGCATTGATTTGCACCAACTGGCATTCACTTACACCAACCTGCATCGACTTACATTGATTGGCATCAACTTCTACCGACTTGCAATGACTTGCCTAGACTTGAATCGACTGTCACTGACTTGCATAGACTTGCACCGATTTGCACCAATATGCATGGACTTGAACCAACTTTAACTGATTTGCACAAACTTGCACTGACTTGCACCGACTTACATTGACCTGCATCGACTTGCACCGACTTGCATTGACTTGAAATATCACAAGAAGTATCAGAAAAAGTCGAAAAACTCGAGTTTCAACTTTTCGATGTTCTATCGCGTCTACAGTAAAAATTTACATATATAAAATAAATACCTTAGTACGGTTTAACGCAGTTGTTGTTCTTAAACTCGGAGATAGCAAATTATAGATCTAGATTAGTAAGTTTTCAAAATATTTTGAGAAGTATCAGAAAAAGTCGAAAAACTCGAGTTTCAACTTTTCGATGTTCTATCGCGTCTACAGTAAAAATTTACATATATAAAATAAATACCTTAGTACGGTTTAACGCAGGTTTTTGTTTAAATCGGAGATAGCAAAATTATAGATCTAGATTAGTTAGTTTTCAAAATATTTTGAGAAGTATCAGAAAAAGTCGAAAAACTCGAGTTTCAACTTTTCGATGTTCTATCGCGTCTACAGTAAAAATTTACATATATAAAATAAATACCTTAGTACGGTTTAACGCAAGTTGTTGTTCTAAATTCAATGATATAGAAATTATAGATCTAGATTAGTAAGTTTTCAAAATATTTTGAAAAGTATCAGAAAAAGTCGAAAAACTCGAGTTTCAACTTTTCGATGTTCTATCGCGTCTACAGTAAAAATTTACATATATAAAATAAATACCTTAGTACGGTTTAACGCAGGTTGTTGTTATAATTCAAGTGATAGCAAAATTATAGATCTAGATTAGTAAGTTTTCAAAATATTTTGAAAAGTATCAGAAAAAGTCGAAAAACTCGAGTTTCAACTTTTCGATGTTCTATCGCGTCTACAGTAAAAATTTACATATATAAAATAAATTTCTTAGTACGGTTTAACGCAGGTTATTCTTTTAATTCAGAGATAGCAAAATTATAGATCTAGATTAGTAAGTTTTTAAAATATTTTAAGAAGTATCAGAAAAAGTCGAAAAACTCGAGTTTCAACTTTTCGATGTTCTATCGCGTCTACAGTAAAAATTTACATATATAAAATAAATACCTGTGTACGGTTTAACGCAGGTTGTTTTCTAAACTGGTGATATAAAAATTATAGATCTAGATTAGTAAGTTTTCAAAATATTTTGAAAAATATCAGAAAAAGTCGAAAAACTCGAGTTTCAACTTTTCGATGTTCTATCGCGTCTACAGTAAAAATTTACATATATAAAATAAATACCTGTGTAAGGTTTAACGCAGTTTGTTGTTCTAAACTCAATAATATAAAAATTATAGATCTAGATTAGTAAGTTTTCAAAATATTTTGAAAAGTATCAGAAAAAGTCGAAAAACTCGAGTTTCAACTTTTCGATGTTCTATCGCGTCTACAGTAAAAATTTACATATATAAAATAAATTCCTTAGTACAGTTTAACGCAGTTATTTTTCTAATTTAGAAAATATTGAAATTATAAATCTAGATTAGTAAGTTTTCAAAATATTTTCAGAAGTATCAGAAAAAGTCGATAAACTCGAGTTTCAACTTTTCGATGTTCTATCGCGTCTACAGTAAAAATTTACATATATAAAATAAATACTTAAGTAAGCGTTAACGCAGTTTGTTGTTGTAAACTGGGAAATATTAAAATTATAGATCTAGATTAGTAAGTTTTCAAAATATTTTGAAAAGTATCAGAAATAGTCGAAAAACTCGAGTTTTAACTTTTCGATGTTCTATCGCGTCTACAGTAAAAATTTACATATATAAAATAAATACCTGTGTAGGGTTTAACGCAGGTTGTTGTTCTAAACTCGGTGATATAAAAACTATAGATCTAAATTAGTAAGTTTTCAAAATATTTTTAGAAGTATCAGAAAAAGTCGAAAAACTCGAGTTTCAACTTTTCGATGTTCTATCGCGTCTACAGTAAAAATTTACATAAATAAAATAAATACCTTAATACGGTTTAACGCAAGTTATTTTTATAATTCAAACAAAAGCAAATTTATAGATCTCGATTAGTAAGTTTTCAAAATATTTCGAGAAGTATCAGAAAAAGTCGAAAAACTCGAGTTTCAACTTTTCGATGTTTTATCGCGTCTACAGTAAAAATTTACATATATAAAATAAATTCCTTAATACGGTTTAACGCAGGTTATTCTATAATTCAAAGTAAAGAAATTATAGATCTAGATTAGTAAGTTTTTAAAATATTTTGAAAAGTATCAGAAAAAGTCGAAAAACTCGAGTTTTAACTTTTCGATGTTCTATCGCGTCTACAGTAAAAATTTACATATATATAATAAATACCTTGATGAGGTTTAACGCAATTTGTTGTTCTAAACTCGGTGATACAAAAACTATAGACCTGAATTAGAAAGTTTTCAAAATATTTTGAAAAGTATCAGAAAATGTCGAAAAACTCGAGTTTCAACTTTTCGATGTTCTATCGCGTCTACAGTAAAAATTTACATATATAAAATAAATACCTATATAAGGTTTAACGCAATTTGTTGTTCTAAACTCGGTGATATTAAAACTAAAAACTTGGATTAGTAAGTTTTCAAAATATTTCAAAAAATATCAGAAAATATCGAGAAACTCGACTTTTAACTTTTCGATGTTCTATCGCATCTACAGTAAAAATTTACATATATAAAATAAATACCTCTGTGAGGTTTAACGCAATTTGTTGTTTAAACTCAATGATACCAAAGCTATAAACTGGATTAGTAAGTTTTCAAAATATTTTAAAAAGTATCAGAAAAAAGTCAAAAAATTTGACTTTCATTTTTACAATGTTCTATAGCGTCTACAGTAAAAATTTACATATATAAAATAAATACTTTTATGAGGTTAAACGCAATTTGTTGTTTTAAACTCGGTGATATTAAAACTATAAACCTGGATCAGTAAGTTTTCAAAATATTTCAAAAAATATCAGAAAAAATCGAAAAACTCGACTTTCAACTTCTCGATGTTCTATCGCATCTACAGTAAAAATTTACATATATAAAATAAATACCTTTGTGAGGTTTAACGCAATGTGTTGTTTTAAACTCCTTGATACCAAAACTATTAACCTGGATTAGTAAGTTTTCAAAATATCTTAAAAAGTATCAAAAAAAATCAAAAAATTCGACTTTTAACTTTTTGATGTTTTATCGCGTCTACAGTAAAAATTCACATATATAAAATGAATTCCTTGGGAAGGTTTAACGCAATTTGTTGTTCTAAACTCAGTGATACTAAAACTATAAACCTGGATTAGTAAGTTTTTAAAATATTTCAAAAAGTATCAGAAAAAGTCGAATAACTCGACTTTTAACTTTATTATGTTGTATCGCGTCTACAGTAAAAATTTACATATATAAAATAAATACTCTTATAAGGTTTAACGTAATTTGTTGTTCTAAACTCGGTGATACCAAAACTATAAATTTGGATTAGTAAGTTTTCAAAATATTTCAAAAAGTATCAGAAAAAGTCGAAAAACTCGACTTTCAACTTTTCGATGTTTATCGCGTCTACAGTAAAAATTTACATATATAAAATGAATTCCTTGATGAGGTTTAACGCAATTTTTTGTTCTAAACTCGGTGATATTAAAACTATAAACCTGGATTAGTAAGTTTTTAAAATATTACAAGAAGTATCAGAGAAAGTCGACTTGCACTGATTTGTATATATTTACAATGACTTACACCGACTTGTCCCAACTTGAATCGGCTTCCATAGACTTGCACTGACTTTACCGACTTGCATCAACTTGCATAGACTTGCACAAACTTGCATTGACTTGCATCGACTTGCACTGATATGCATGAACTTGCACCGACTTGCAACGACTCGCACCAAGTAGCACCAACTTGCACTGACTCGCACCGACTTGAACCGATTTGTATGGACTTGCACTGACTTGCACTGACTTGTGCTGACTTGCATCTACTTGCATAGACTTGCACCAACTTGCACTGACTTGTACCGACTTGCAATGACTTGCATAGACTTGCACTGACTTGCAAAGACTTGCATAGACTTGAACCGATTCACATTGATTAGCATGAACTTGCACAAACTCGCATTGACTTGCACCGACTTGCATTTACTTGCATCAACTTGCAGAAACTTGCACTGACTTGCACAGACTTCTTTTGATTTGCACTGACTTGCATTGACTTGCACTAACTTGTACCAACTTGCAATAATTTGCATAGATTTTCACAAACTTGCACAGACTAGCATCGACTCGCACTGACTTGCATTGATTTGCACCAACTGGCATTCACTTACACCAACCTGCATCGACTTACATTAATTTGCATCAACTTCTACCGACTTGCAATGACTTGCCTAAGACTTAAACCGACTGTCATTGACTTGCATAGACTTGAACCGATTCGCACCAGTATGCATGGATATGAACCAACTTGAACTGACTTGCAAAACTCGCACTGACTTGCACCGACTTACATTGACTTGCACCGACTTGCACCGACTTGCATTGACTCAAAATATCACAAGAAGTATCAAAAAAAGTCGAAAAACTTGTGTTTCAACTTTTCGATGTTTTATCGCGTCTACGAAAAAAATTTACATATACAAAATTAATATTTCAGTAAGGTTTAACACAGTGTTTTTTTAAACTCGGCTACATCAAAACTATAGTGCTGGATTTGTAAGTTTTCGAAATATCACAATAAGTATCAGAATAAATCGAAAAATTTGTGTTTCATCTTTTCGATGTTCTATCGTGTCTTCATAAAAAATTTACATGTACAGGATAAATATTTCGGTATGGTTTGACGCAGGATGTTGTTTTAAACTCGGCTATAGCGAAACTATAGTGCTGGATTAGTAAGTTTTCGAAATATAACAGAAAGTATTAGAAAAAGACCAAAAAACTTGTGTTTAAACTTTTCGATGTTCTATCGCGTCTACAGTAAAAATTTACATATATAAAATAAACATTTTGGTGAGGTTTGACGCAATTTGTTTTTCTAAACTCGGTGATACCAAAACTATAGACCTGCATTAGTAAGTTTTCAAAATATTTCAAAAAGTATCAGAAAAAGTCGAAAAACTCGACTTTCAACTTTTCGATGTTCTATCGCGTCTACAGTAAAAATTTACATATATAAAATAAATACCTAGGTAAGGTTTAACGCAATTTGTTGTTCTAAACTCGGTAATATTAAAACTATAGACCTGCATTAGTAAGTTTTCAAAATATTTCAAAAAGTATCAGAAAAAGTCGAAAAACTCGACTTTCAACTTTTCGATGTTCTATCGCGTCTACAGTAAAAATTTACATATATAAAATAAACACCTTGGTGAGGTTTGACGCAATTTGTTTTTCTAAACTCGGTGATACCAAAACTATAGACCTGCATTAGTAAGTTTTCAAAATATTACAAGAAGTATCAGAAAATGTCAAAAAACTCGAGTTCCAAGTTTTCGATATTCCATCGCGTCTACAGTAAGAATTTACGTATATAAAATAAATACCTCGGTAAGCTTTAACGAAATTTGTTCTTCTAAACTCGGTGATACTGAAACTATAGATTTGGATTAGTAAGTTTACAAAATATTTAAAAAAGTATCAGAAAAAGTCGAAAAACTCGACTGTCAACTTTTCGATGTTCTATCGCGTCTACAGTAAAAATTTACATATATAAAATAAATACCTTCGGTAAGGTTTAACGCAAGTTGTTGTTCTAAACTCGGTGATACGCAAAACTATAGATCTGCATTAGTAAGTTTTCAAAATATTTCGAAAAGTATCAGAAAAAGTCGAAAAACTCGAATTTCAACTTTTCGATGTTCTATCGCGTCTACAGTAAAAATTTACATAAATAAAATAAATACCTTAGTACGGTTTAACGCAGGTTATTCTTATAATTCAAATGAAAGCAAATTTATAGATCTAGATTAGTTAGTTTTCAAAATATTTTGAGAAGTATCAGAAAAAGTCGAAAAACTCGAATTTCAACTTTTCGATGTTCTATCGCGTCTACAGTAAAAATTTACATAAATAAAATAAATACCTTAGTACGGTTTAACGCAAGTTATTCTTATAATTCAAATGAAAGCAAATTTATAGATCTAGATTAGTTAGTTTTCAAAATATTTTGAGAAGTATCAGAAAAAGTCGAAAAACTCGAATTTCAACTTTTCGATGTTCTATCGCGTCTACAGTAAAAATTTACATATATAAAATAAACACCTGTGTAGGATTTAACGCAGGTTGTTGCTCTGAACTCGGTGATATAAAAATTATAAATTTAAATTAGTAAGTTTTTAAAATATTACGAGAAGTATCAGAAAAAGTCGAAAAACTCGAATTTCAACTTTTCGATGTTTTATCGCGTCTACAGTAAAAATTTACATAAATAAAATAAATATTTTGGTAGGGTTTAACGCAAGTTGTTGTTTTAAACTTGGGTATATAAAAATTATAAATCTAAATTAGTAAGTTTTTTAAATTTTTTGAGAAGTATCAGAAAAAGTCGAAAAACTCGAGTTTCAACTTTACGATGTTCTATCGCGTCTACAATGAAAATTTACATATATATAATAAATTTCTCGCTAAGGTTTAACGTCAGGTGTTGTTCTAAAGCAGATGATATTAAAATTATAAATGAATATTAGTAAGTTTTTAAAATATTACGAGAAGTATCAGAAAAAGTCAAAAAACTCGAGTTTCAACTTTTCGATGGTTAATAAAGTTTAGTATACTGTTTACGCCAAGTTTACTATAAACACGAAATATAACTCACTTCTATATATATAACTTTAAATACGAAATATAACTTTTTTTTTTTGACAAATGTACCATTCGTCGAAGGAAGAAAAGAAAAATATTTTATAACGCTGTACACAATTAATTATATTTCATATTTATATTTAAATCATTTTGTATAAACTGATTTATAATTTACGTTATAGTGGCTAAACTTATTCATTAGAAAATGCTTTGAAAGTTCCTCATCTTCAGAAACACTAATTTCGTCATCTTCGTGCACCTGTTGTTCTACTAATTCTTTAAGATCGTTGTTGGAAAAACTTTCTTCAGTTGTAACTTGCAATAATTCTTCAATATCCTGCGCATTTATATTATCTAACCCTGTTTCATTAGCTAGCTTGACAATTTTGTCAACATCAACAATGGATTTTCTTACTTCTACTCAAACCAAACAGTGCTAATCTCACTATATTTCTTTCTTCACTAATGTTTTCGAACCTCAGGTTCTTCTTCAGGAGTGAACAGACAATGGACAAATTATTCGATGGCAAGAATTTTCTCAAAAAACGAATTCCGAAAGTTCTACGGGAACATGCCTAACCTGAGGTTCGAAAACATTAGTGAAGAAAGAAATAGAGCGAAATTCGCACTGTTCGGTTTGAGTAGAAGTAAGTCGGATAATTTGCAGTGTGTCTAGAAGTTTTTGTAAATGGATTCTCTTGTGTTAACATCCTTGCTTAGCTTCGGCCATACATTATTCCATACTCCTTTCAAACCTTTTTTGGTCACCTCATTCCAGGAAAGATTGATGTTGTCTACAGCATCTATGATATTATAATTTTTCCAAAAATCTCTAATGGATTGTTTATTTGCCCCATCTGTTTTATCAATCAGTTGTCAAAATGTCTGTCGCAGATAATAAGCCTTGATCCATCGGTTGGATTAACGAAGTTGTATTTGGCGACAGGAAAACCACTCTACTGGAATGCATGTTAAGTCAGACAAATGCGTTGGATGGCTTGGAGCATTATCAATCAAAAGTAGAGCTTCCAGTTCTAGTTTTTTTAAATTCGCAGTAGTGTTTAACAGACGGCAAGAATGTTCAGTAAACCAATTCTGGAAAATTTTCATAGTGATCCAAGATCTTTTACTGGACTCCCACATTACTGGTAAAGATGATTTTGAAATTCCCCTCATTACTCTTGGGGTTTTGGAATGATAAACAAACAGTGGTTTTAATTTAAAATCTCCATTTACTTCTACTGGATTAGCGTTACTATCCAGTAGAAGTGTTAAACGATTTTTTGTAGCTTAAAATCCTGATGCTTGCTTTTCTTCATTGGATAAAAATGTACGTTTTTGCATTCTCTTCCAGAAAAGGCCCGTTTCATCAACATTGAAAACTAGTTCAGGAGGATAATTTCCTTGTTAAATGATTGCTCTTAATGTTGCTGGAAATGCTGCAGCTGCTTTTGTATCTCCACTTACTACTTCTCCCGTAACCTGTATGTTATGAAGATTGTTTCTCTTTTTAAATCGATTAAACCACCCACGACTAGCTACGAAATTTTCACTCGTGTCGCCTTTTTTATTCTGAATATGGTTAAAAATTTTTTTTGCTTTTTCCATTGTAATTGCTTGACTTAACGGCATCTTGCGTTTAACTTCATCATCAATTTAGATGGAAAGTCGTTTTTCCATTTCCTCAAACACATTGCTTCTGGTATGGGTAATTTTTATTTCCGAAGTCATTGTGGTTGTAGTTGCTGATGATACGATTTTTTCTTTATTTTTTAAAATTGTCCGTATTGTTGAAGTTGACAAATTTAATACAGTTCCGATATCAGATTGCCATTCACCTGCATCTAACGTCTGAGCACCTGCATTTTAGTTTCCAGCAAAATGCTTTTTCTTGTCGCTTTACTTTCTTTTTCTTTGCAATCACCCATTGTAAAAACTAAAAAATGCCATATTTATCACAATAAAATAAAATAATATGTTTATATCTTTATACGTACAATAAAGTTGATGACCAATCATAAATCAACTGTGATGCAGCAAACATGTGTTCGAGGAATCCCAACGCTGCGTGCGATCTCGGGGAATTTCCATACTACCGCACAATACCGAAACAGCATTAAGCGGAATCTTACTGTATATAGAACAAGCTGTGACAGTTAGAACAATAGAAATTCTGACTGCCACAGCTTGCAAATCAGTTTATTTGTACCGGTAAGGATGGGATGAGATTTGAAACCAGTATAGCCACACCTCCACTGGCACGATTGTGGCTATCGTCATTCTTGCAGTAGAGATCAAATCCTTTTAAAGTAATTCTTTCTCCAGGTTTTAGATGTGTTTCCTGGAGTGTGACACAGGGAAATGGGGTAGATGATGTCAAATGTTTTATGTCAAGGAAGCTGTTGCAGAAACCATGACAGTTCCATTGAATTATTTTATAATCCATTACGTGTTTGAGACAGCATTCTTTGCAAAAGTATCTCTTTTTAATCTCGTCTTTCTTTTGGAAGTGACATTGGTTTTGTAACCTCCATATTATTCTCTTCATCAGAAATATCAGAAAATTCACTCATAGACTGAGCCTCTAACGTTTTAGAATTAGAGAGGGCTGCTTTCAATTTTTGTTTGTTAAGTGGGTTCTTACTGGCCTGTTTAGAACCCACATTTCTCGTTATTACTCCTGTTTTAGTTACAGAGGTTTTTGTCTCCATATTCTGCTTTTCTTCTGTTTCTTTAGATTGAATTTGTAAACAATTCGCATGGCGAGTGAGAGATTTCTTTGGGAAAACAGAAATATCGGTTTGAACTCCACATGTCTTTGTGGATTTCAAATTTCAGATGCCCAATGGTTGATTCAAATAATTTTTGAATCAGAAAAGGAGAACAGAAACAGAGGCGTTTCTCCAGTAGCATGAACAATAAGGTAGGCTGATTGATTGGAGGAACTGACATTCCTTGGTGTAGATACAGCGGTACATGGTGTTTTAGGTTTTAGTGAATCTATATTAAAGAATGATTATTCAGTTCCCAGTGACCCCACCCACCATGGTGCCCAACTAGGGGATGCCGTCACACCATGGTTTCCCGAAGCTGTACCCTCACAATGCAGTCAAGAAGAGCACATCTTATCTGACGTGTCAAAACTGTCAAACAGGGACGTGTCCGCCCGATCTGCATCCATTGGTTGACTCCAGCCAAGATCAAGAATGACTCAGGAACCAGTAGATTGACTGAAATGGAGCCTGATTTGAGCCTCTCGTTTATCCAAAGCAGAGACCAAAGCAGTGTGTAGGGAACGTTATCTTGCCCCTCAACACCAGGATTCCCCTTTCTGGCATAGAGGAAACCACACATGGCAAACATGCCGGTGGGAGTTCAGATCCCAGAGATGGTGAAGAACAGTTACTAAACAATCTCTGGGAGGCCCCTTCACCACGGACTGGAATCCACATCAAGAGGGTTTTTGACAGAATTAAGATATCATCATCAAGTTAAATAAGTAGAGGTGGAAAATAAAAACTTTGGAAAGTTTTTTCTAATGTTAATGCTATCAAAAACATTTGTTTTTCTCAGTAAATCATTGTTTTATGTTGCAGTTTTTGTTATTTTTGATATAAAATATTCACATATAAATTAATTTAAATAGCATTTATTAAAAATATTCTATGTGAAGAATGGATAAACTTTCTACCACTAAAACTTTACAACCAATCTGTTCTAATTTCTGAAATCATTATTAATAAAACATTCCACAACGTAAACGAATGTCTCGATTATAACCAGTAGTTTCACTTCAATGTAGTACTTTTTATTGACACATTTTGTCCTATTATATATTTATCATATAAAATAGGACATAATCAAAATTAATAGGACAATATATTTGATTACCAATTTATAAAAGAAAAACAAATGAATTATTTGAAAACATAGTCCTTCCCAAAAAGGGAACCACCATTTACTAGCTGTGTTCCAGACTATACATTCTTGGCAACTGACCTTTCTTTTTAGGCTACTGGCTGCAAAAAGTCCTTTAAAAAATACAAAAATTTTTTAAAATTTACACCAATTTTATTAATTTTTTTAAATCTTGTGTGTTCATATGGGATATAAAAAGTATATATATAATGTAAAAAATTAAATTAAACAAAAAATATGGAAGTCCCTCATCTAATAAACACAATTAGTTCCACATACAAACTCATTAACTGGAAATCTGAATAACTCAATCCATTACTTCTAAGAGCTTTGGGGTAATTGATTACAACTTACAGAAGTCTTTTTAATTATAGCATGTAATGCTTCTTTAACTAATTCCTGATTTTTTATTTAAAGCAGCATGTTAACTAAATTTCACAATCATCATTAATCAATGATATGTCATTCTGTATATCTACACAAACTGAGTTTTATTGGTAAAATGCACATTATTGAAATTCAATTTTTTTTAACAATCCATTAATTTTTATTAGTTAAATGAATAACTATTAAATTTATAATAATTTGATTTGTTTAATTCAAAAAAAAATTTATTCCAATGCTTCCAATATTGACTGGTTTCATTTCTTCTGTCTTACTGTCCAACAAATAGACTTAAGTGATTTTCAAATTTATTCAGTTACATCTCTCTTCTAAAGTTATTAGTCTATTCGTATAACTGCAGCTCTGTGCAAAATATTAAATCTTAACAAATTTTTCTAAGAAAAATTTAAATTTGAAAGATATACGACATTCTATCAATGAAAATCACATCATTTTAGTTTATGTCTAATTATTTATTGCTTATTATTTATTTGTTAATTTATCTAATACAGTGGGTGATCGGTTTGCGAACGTAATCCGTTCCGAGACTTTGTTCGCTATCCGAATTGTTCGTTAACCGATTATCGATTTACCATAGGTTTTTATGGGAATTTGATTAATTTGTCCTGGAGACCCCAAAAAATAAAAAAAAATATATACTTTCTTACTATGTTTATTTATATGTAATAGTAAAAATACATGTATACACAGTCTTGCATTTTTATTAGTCACGTTTTTTCCGTTTGTGGGGATTAAAGAATCTGTCTAGTGTCGATTGCTTTTCTCTCTTCTTCAGGATTTTTCAGAATATTAATAATTAATAGCATTGTAACTGTAGAGATATCTGAGCATATTAACCTCAACCTGGTTTGGAAGTCATTCTAAGACCGTTGTTCTGACATCCTCGCACTTCTTCAAAAGATGTTTAATAGCAGATATCGGCATTAATTTTCTTTTTCGGAAAAAAACATATCTCGCCGAGTTTCTTGGTATTCTTCATTTGTGACTTTCTTGGGCCAAAATTGGCTGATATGTGTATGAACGAGATAAATGTAAAAATATCACATGTCCAAGGTATTCTATATTATGCTAGATCTGTGGACGATATATTGATAATATATGACTCACAAGCAGTTTTATCAAAAAAAATTGAAGAGTATGCAAATAAGCTAGAAAAAAATTTAAAATTTTCGAGCAAAGAAAAATTAAATCAAGAAATGAATTGTTTGGATGTTACTATTAAAAGAGAATAAACAAGATTATTGTTCCGTAAGTACAAAAAACACTGTAATACAAGGAAAACTCTTCATTATAATTCTTATTACCCTATAGAAACAAAGAGGAATGTACTTTTAATGAAATTAAAGAAAACATTAAATACAACAACGTTACATGAAGACATGGAAACAGAAATAAGGAAGTTATTCAAAAAATATTTGTTAAATGATTACCCAAAGAATAATTTAAGTAAGTGGTATAATAGTTAATTAAATAATAGATATAAAGTTAAAAATCAAACAACAGACAATTTATATGTTAAATTTCCATATATAAATAATTTATTTGAGAAATATAAACCAGTTTTTAAAAAATTTTTTATATGTATAGCTGCAAAACAAAAAAACAAACTGATGAATATAATTAACGTTATAAATAGTGATGATCAAAATATACTTAAAGAACAACTAAGGAAAAAAAATGTTTTTTTTAAAAAAGGAAGCCAGTTTCAAGACTGTTTGTCAAAGCGCTACATCGAACATGCGCATAGCTTTGACGCGTGCAATTTTCGTATGTTTTGAAATGCGCGTTCTCTTACAAGCATTCCAATAAATCGAACCTGACGATGGCCGTTGAAAACGGTAGAAAACGTTCGTTCTGAAGTGAATTAATGCCGGTTTTTCGGTAATTACGCTTTTATTTATTCAATTATATACCAGTAATATTGTGGTAATCATATTTACTTATTTAATTAATCCACCAATTAATTAATAATCAGCTGATTTTTATCTGTGTGATAAGTTGCAAAAGGGCTTTTTCTTACATTAATAACTGTATCCAATATATAATTTTTGAGTAGTAGTATAGATTCGATACAAACTGGGGTATAAAATTAAATTAATATAGATTTTAATGTAAATGAATGATACAAACTGGGTTATAAAAATAAAGAGGATTACACTCTGAAGTCAAATTGCAGTTCATTTTATTATTTTAACGTTATTATATTGTAAAAATTATCAAATACGTAATTATGAATTTAATCTGTCAATTTCTCTGAAAAAAGTTCTTTATATTAAACAAAAAAGGAGTTGTAAGTCCTAATGTGGTGTAAAGTCTGACGGGACTTCTAAGTCCCATAATTTAAAAATTGTTATTATACATTTTAATTTTTTATTAACTTATCTGTGAACAAACACCTCTTCTGATGAGAAATTTAAAAAATTTTTACCAAAAAATAATTATTTTTTCTATATACACACTAGCGCCCTCTATTGTACACTTCATTTTGTGAAATAACTATTGTAGAGATTAAAAATCGTCTCCCTCCATTAATAAAATTTAATTTGTTAGAATTTAATGTAAAGTAATGATAAAATCGAATTATTTTTTAAAAATTATACTAGCACCCTCTGTCATAGAGTTTGTACCCTGAACTAAGTTGTGTAAACCTGTTGCTTTTCTTTGTTTGTGTGTTAGTAGAGGCGCTGGATTTGAAAAGCTGGAATTATTTTTTGTCACAAAGTTAGGAAATATCGTAAGTTATTGTGATATATATTTAATCTGTAGATAATATACGATCTAGTATTAGTATTTGTAATAATTTAAAAACATATGATTAGTATTTTTAACAAAACGTGAGGGGTGAACTTTGTTTCTTTGTTCTATTCAAAGGTTTAGAATCTCTAGATAATACATGATTGCTGTTAATTAAAAACATGCGATTGGTTGTTAGGTTTTTTAAAAGAAAATATGATTGGTCAGTATTTTTATATAAATTACTTTTTTAAAAAGAGGGAACTAGTTTTATATTTAAACCAGGATCATGGGGATGTATGGTTTCGTACTTACTTACGGCGACTCTAAAAATTATTCAGCCTCTAAGTGCTTATATAAGAGCTTGGACGCATGTGTTTCTGCAGCTAAAAATTTCTCGTTCGATGTTCCTGATAATTTTCCATTTATCCTTCGTTATTTTAAAGTCAAAGATATTTGGAAAGGACAAGGAAAATATGGTTTTATAATTGTCGATGAGGATGGGGAAATTAATGAGGTATGTAATGGATTATATGGTTCGTTTGAACGGTGTGCAGAAGACATGAGAGAAATATGTTTAGAAAATGATAAGAAAACTTTACTGATGTTTAAAGAGATAAGTCCAGGAATG